>NC_053450.1:1514884-1652384 GCF_015227805.2 Hirundo rustica
GTGGAAGAGCACAGGCTCCACGGAGACCACTCGTCCCAGGTGCCGTGCACTGCAAGGGAAGCAGAAGAAATTTTTTTTTTTTTTTTATCGAGAGGAGGTCTGAGGAAGTGAGGGATCCCACAGGGCACAGCTTCTTCCCACCCGGAATGAGCAGTGTGTGGGAAGTTGGGAGAACAAACCAACTCAAAATGCGCAAGAGGAACATCAAGAAATTTTTATGCTTTGCCATCAACACCAAGTGTCTGCTGCTTTCCAGTCTTTGAAATAAACCACCATGCATTTTTAGCTGACCTTAATTTTTCGGATTTTTGAGCCAGCACGGCATTTTTTTTTAAGCAAAAGATGGATTTAGCTAGAAAGAAATAAAACCCCACTACCCTTAGGGAAGTATCATCACCATCATTTTGTCACTTCTTGCCATTTCTTTCCTCCCTCTCAACATTTTTTCATCGAGTCCTCAAAGACTACAACATTTTAAGGCTTTCAGAAAAGCTGTAGTCTGTCTCCTGATTATTATCATAGGTCAGTAACACCTCAGAGGCAGAGTTAGGGAGACTCGGAAGGGTAAGATAGAATGGATTCCTTCAACAGTGCTCAAGACATCACTGGTAGCTCCTGGAATTAGACATCAAATCGATTTTAATCTAATCTAATTAGCCTTCTAATCCATATTAATCTGATCTTCTCCAATCTAATCTAATCTAATCTGGCCCAGTTATTTATGGAATTTTAGTCACTATAATCTCCAGAGGCCAAATGTTATAAGAATGCACTGATCTCTCTTAAAGAACTTCATCCTTTCCAGCTTTGCCAGAGAAGCTAATGACAAATCAATAACTCTATGGAAAAAGAAGAAACACAAAAAAGCAGGGACTTTTCCAGTCCTTCGTCAGTTGTTAACAGCGACTGGCGCCCCAGCGTCAGGAAAGGGGGTTCAAAACTAATTCTCACGAGGCATCTTGCATGATAAGAGATAACCAGAGGAGGAAACACAGGAAGGAACATGGATGGTGATTTCACTGCGGATGGTGGTTTCACCATCACAAAATTGTTTATGGTCTGGAGGAATGAATAACGTGTATCTTAACAGCAGAATTCTTCAAAATAATCATAGAAACATAGAATGGTTTGGGTTGGAGGTGAACTCAAAAATCATCTCCTTCCAAGCCCCTGCCATGGGCAAGGACGCCTTCCACTGTCCCAGGTTGCTCCAAGCCCAACCAACCTGGCCTTGGACACTTCCAGGGATGGGGCAGCCACAGCTTCTCTGAGCAACTTGTGCCAGGGCCTCAGCACCCTCAAAGGGAAAGACTTTTTCCTAATATTCAATATAAACCTACTCTCTTTCAATTTGAAGCCATTCCCCCTAGTACTGCCATTCCCCGCTCTTGTAAAGAGTCCCTCTCCATCTTTCTCCTAAGGTCCAGTCTGCTCTGAATGTATTTTTTCACCAAAATTTTTCCTGACCTGGAAATGCCCCAAAGGGCACCTGCCTGCAGGTGTGCTGAGTTCATGGACTTTAGATAGCTTGGAATTGTCCACACCATGCAAAGCAGGTGCCCATCTTGTGGTGCTTGTTCTAGCAAGGATCTCTGCATATGGCCTTAGGGCATAAAGAGAAGGGACAGGGAACAAACCCCATCTCCCTCCAAGGATTACAGAATCACAGAAAGGTTTGGAATGGAACTGAAAGATCACCTGGCTCCAACAACTTTCCACCATCCCAGGCTACTCCAGACCCCATCCAAGCTGGCCTTGGATGCTTCCAAGGATGGAGCAGCCACAGCTTCTCTGGGCACCCTGTGCCAGGGCCTTCCAGAAATATCACAGTTGAGATGCCACAGGCAGCCGATCTCCCTCCCCTTCTGGCCAGCAGTACCTGGGCACACGGCAGAGTTGTTGCACTGCCTCTGCTCCCGGAGAGGGCCGCTGCACTGGGTGCTGTAGGAAGATGAAACGCAGAACCTGGTCCTGGTCTGCCAGCCCTCCCCGCAGGTGGTCGAGCACACGCTCCACGGGGACCACTCCTCTGCTGCAGGGTCACCTGTGGGGGGTTGGAACAGCAGGATGTGAGGACGTGGCATCCTTGGATCTGCAGGGGAGAAATTTCCAAGCGATGCTTGGCCAGCTGTGAGGTCCGTGAGGCTGCAATGTGTCCTGCAGGTGGGGTGACAATATGGGTGGGAGGGCGTGAGGGCATCGGGGAGAAAATGTGAGAGTTGAGAATGGGCTAAAGGGTTTTTTTTTGGGGGGTGCTGTGTAGAGCTCTAGCACACACACAAATAATAATAAAAAAATAAATAAAAAGGATGCTGTGGAAGCATCGGGTCATTGGGAAGGGCAAACTCCACCACTGAAGGTGGCATAGCCACTCCAGAACCTTGTGAGCTGGGATAGGGAACCTCCATTTAGGGATTGTATCAACAGGGATTAGACAGAGTAAAGCATCCATAAATAGTTCACTTTTTAAGATTCAACCCCTTTTCCTGCCCTCTCACAGCCCCTGCCAGTGCAGACTGGCAGAGGAGCAGCTGACAAAGTAGAGGGTGATGGTGCCTAAGAAGGAGCAGCTGATAAAATCCCAGCAAGTTTTCTTGGCATCTCCTCTGGCTGTGGAGATCTGCTGTGAGCATGTGACACGGAACAAGGCTGACTCTTCCAGGGCATCACACAGTCCCTAACAACTGCTTATCTGATGGGACAGCATTGGGAAAACCAACTAAAAATACCCCATTGATGGGAGTGAGAAGAGCTGAGATGTATCCCCTTTGTCACTGGTATCCCTGCTGGAGCTGTTTCAGCAGCCACAACCTCCAAATAAGTCACCTAAGTGTGAAATGAGCAGGGAAAGGGCCGTTTTCCACTGGTTTTCATGGAAAAATATTGAAAGGCAACATTCCACCCTTCGACAAAACGCTTTTCTTCCCCACACAAAATAAAAAACTGGCTCTGATTGGAGACCACCAAATTTCCCAATATTGCTTAAAACTGGGCATGTCTGGGTTTTTCCTTGAGGTGGTATGTATTTATATTTATATTTATATTTATATTTATATTTATATTTATATTTATATTTATATTTATATTTATATTTATATTTATATTTATATTTGTATTTATATTTACAGTTATTGTTATTGTTAGTTATAGTCATATACTGCTGTTTTCCACATGCAATGAAATTTCAAGCATTTGTGGTTGTCATCAATCTTCTCTTTGGGATTTTGGTAGTTATCTGTGTTGTTTGGTTCGTGTCATGTTTTTCAGCACATCTGCTTTGAATGTCTCCTGCCATTCTGGCAGCTGAGAATTAAAAATACACCCCACTGATTGGAGCCCGTTGAATTAATATGTGATGAGGGGGACAAGTGTAGAGGAATTCCTGTCCTTGCTGTAAAATTGACAGAATTTCACTCCTTCACTTATTGTCTGGACACAGAAAGAGGTGGAGGTGAGGATCGATCTTTCCCTACCTCATCTGTGCCATTCGTTATCGTCAGATGCAACTGCTGTTGCTCATTAAGCCGAAGTTGCTTAAAACTGTTTTACTTTTGTGGGGTTTTTTTTCCTTATTTTGCCCAGTTGATCCCAGTTAGATGAAAGTTATGGACCACTGGTGTTCACCTGGGACGTGCAGGAGGCATCGTGTGTTTTGAGGCTTTGGGGCTTCAGGAGAACATCACTCCCATGTCCTGTTTCACAAGTATCAGATCTCCTGCTGGAGGGGGATCTGCATTCCCATGGCAATTATCCTGCCTTTCCAACACCCAGCTCTGTCACACCCAGAGTCCTGCCATGCTGAAAGCTCACTTCCAGCAAAGTACATTTATGGCACCATCATTTCACCGTTTGCCATCCAGAGTGTCCCAGACTCCAGCAGATCCCTCTTTGGCCCACAAATCCCAACCACTGCTGCTCCCTTGCCTGCTTGGATGCTCCATGAACTGGCACTGCCTCTGCATTTCTCCATCCACCTTGAGCAGCCTCCCCAGTTCTGCACCCAGTCCCTCAGGGGCAGGCAGCTGCGGGATTTTGGTAGTTAAACACCCCAAGTTTGGGTCCCAACATCTGTCTGGGAGGCCAGAGGTGGAACAGGAGAAACCTGCAGAGACACAGGGGCCTCCTTCATCAGCAGCTCGTGGCTTGGAGAGCCCACCACACCACCAACCTCCCCCATCAGACCCGGCTGGGGCTTTGCAATCTCCATATTCAGACAAGAGCTACTGTGTCACTGGATGGCATCTCTGAACCAAATCCCACCTCTCCTGCCTCTTTCCTCTTTATTATTTCTGGCTTTTGCTCTTTCACAGCAGAAAAAGCTGTGCTTAGAGGTAAATCTCCTCAATTATCGTCCCTCACATTGCATGAATCTCTGGCTTTTAAACCCATAGTACAGTTTATTTTCTAAGTGCTGGTGACTCCCCTGGGCTTGGTGTCATTCCGAACCAAGCAATTCATCTCAGTCCACTGGGACATTACGTCCAGCCTAGTCTCAAACCTTGCTCCAATTTAACTAATTTTCAAACCAAGTGAGACCCAGTTCTGAGACACTCTCAGGCATGAGACAAATTCACTCTCTGCTCGAGAGAAACACAGTAGTGCCCATCATCAAAACCATGAGTGAGAAGAATTTCTGCACTCCTGTGGATCAAATAGCAGAAAATGCAGAATACCGAGCGGAGTATATTGCAATTATTCATCCCAGAAGTGGATTCTGACTCTGGTTTTTGATATAATGGCAAGATGTCTATCACGCTCATTGGGTTTGAAAGCTGCCTAGTCCAGCTCAGTGCTGTTTTATAATTCAACCTGACAGAGATTATGGAATCATGGAATGGCTGGGGTTGTAAGGAGCCTTAAAGATATCTTGTTTTGACCCTCTGCAATGGGCAGGGACAACACCCACTATCCACAGGTTTCTCCAAGCCCTATCCAGTGTGGCCTTGAACACTTCCAGGGATGGGACATCCACAGCTTTTCAGGACAACATCTGCCAGGGTCTCAACAGTTTTATAATTAAGATTTTTGTTCTAATATTGAATTTAAATCTACCCTCCTTCCGCTTAAATCCATTGCCCCTTGTCCTGTCACTCCATGCTCTTGTCCAAAATCCCTCTTCAGTTCTCTTGGAGAATCTTTAGGCACTGGAAGAGGCTCAAAGTTCTCTCCAGAGGCTTTGCTTGTCCAGGCTGAACAGCCCGAGGTCTTTCAGCCTGTGTTCACAGCAGAGTGTCTCCAGACAAATTTGACTTTGTCCCCAGAGGAGAAGGGGCCAAGCCCTTCCCTGCATCATCACCGGTGCCTGCAGGCAGCTGTCTCAGCAGGATTGACTTTTGATCAGCCCTGTGATGCCCGAGAGCAGCTTGGGGATTAACAGGAGTGTCCCAAAGGGGTTTTCAGGGCTCACGACCCCACTTGAAGTGGGAAGATGGCCCCTGCTGCTCCCACAGATCCAGGTGCAGCAGATGGAGAGGGTGCAGCAGGTGCTGCAGGATGAGACACGCTGGGTGTTAATCCATGGGGATGCGACACTGCAATCCAGGATCATTCCAGCTCCTGGCTGCAGTGTCCCCTTCCCTGCCTGCAGCTGCTCCGTGGCTCTTCTTCCCTCAGCGCTGATGGAGCTGCACGTCCCTGCCACCCCTCTGCCAGGAGCCCTTTCTGCTTTGGGGTCTGTCAGTCTGACATCTCCCCACGTGCCTCTGTTCACATCCTGCTGCTGGCAGAGTCCTCCTGGAAGCAGCCTGGGCTGAGCCAGGAGGGCCCATGCCAGGGCTGGAACTGCCTCTTGTGCTGCTGCTGGCAGAGCACGTGGGCAGCCAGCAGCACCCTGGCTGAGAGCACAGCCCTGCCGCAGCCTGGGGGCCAGCAGGACACCGGGGATGTGAGGGGCTGGCGGGAGAAAGTGCTGCTCTTCAGATGGGCAAAGCAGACCCCTCATCCACACTCCTTATGGCTGGCATCAGCTGATTTCTGTATTTCATCTTCTTCCAGGTCTTGAGCGGATGTGAAATCTCTTACTCTCTACAATCTGTGCCCATAGGGAAGTTGTGGGTTTTGCTTCGGCATCCTCAGCTAAAAAATTCCCTCTAACCCCTTGCTGGACTGCACCCTCTGTCTCTACATCTCCTCCATCCTGATTTCCCTGAACAACCCGGGACAGCGCCAGGGGTGTGGGAAGCTTGCAGCAGGACAATGCACATCTCCCAGCCCATGCTGCCCTCAGGGATGCCACAGCCCAAGCCAGCCATGCTACAGCGGTGGCCACGATGGCAGGGAGGTGACAGAGATGTCACAGAGCCCAGATCCAGCACCCAGCTGCACGGCTGGAAGAAATGCCAAACCATAAACCTGATGGCTGAGTTACAGGCTGGAACAGGAGCTCCAGGGAAGCACCTGGGACCAGGCAGAGGAGGAACGACAGGGCCCTGCCTTGAAGTGCCTTCCTTCCTTTCCTCGGCATTTGGACAGAAATTATGCTCAGCTTTTCCACGTTGTAGCAATGCAAAAGTCCTCCCTCTCCTGCAGGTTTTACCAGACTCCAGGGATCTGTCCTGCAGACAGTGGAGCTGCTCTCAGTGGGGGGAGCAGAGTCTGTGCAGGGTAGAGAGGAACCTGAGGCTGTCCCCTGCTTTGTGTTGAAAACCACAACCCCAGCAAGTCACCCCCAGATATTCCACACCACACAGATTCCTGATGCTGCACAGTGGCAAAGTCCTGCTGGGCTGTGTGGAGCACAGGAAACCTACACCAGAATGTGACCCTCTCCCACTTCTCATCAAATCGCCTCTTCGAAGCCTTTCCAAAGCACAAAGGGCTGGCAAGGTCACTGGGCAGTGATTTTATCCTGTGGCCAGGTTCAGCACACTGTGCTTTGCCTGAGACCCCCGATGTGTTGAGATCCTGCCATGACACACAGGCATGAAAGGAGAGCAGAAAACCTTTCCAGGCTGGATCACAGGATGGTTTGGGCTGGAAGGAACCTTAGAGATCATCTAATTCCAACCACCCTGCCATGGGCAGGGACACCTTCCAGTAGAGCAGGTTGCCCAACCCCCCCTCCAACCTGGCCCTGAACACTTCCAGGGATGGGGCAGATCCGACCTGGCACAGATCTAGTTCATCCTCATCTGCCCAGACCCTGCTGCCTCATATCACTACACATTATTCCCCTTCTGTGGCAGAAGGGTGGAAGGTTCTGCTGCAGAACCTACCGGAGACAAGTCCTTACACAGCACTGAAGACCCAGGCACAGAGGAAACCAATCCTGCCCTGTCCCCACCAAGCCCTGCTCACCCTCTCTCACAGCCAAGGGGAAGGCATGACATGGACATCAGCAAAGGGGCTGCGCTGCAGCAAGGTCAGCTTTGGCTCCATGAACCACGCGTGGCTGGATAATTCAGACAAAGCAGCGACTCAGAAGGAGGCAGGGTGATGGGAAAACGTTCTGTGGGATGGATGGTCTGATCAGGGCTTTGTGTCTGTCCCTTTTTGCCTTCTCTGGCTGGTGGTGACGACACAAAACCCCGTGGGGTGATGGAATGGGAACAAACGGGGCGATGACCATTTGTTCAGCACATGACAACACGGGGGGAGCGTCCCCCACACTGACCTGGGGGGAAGGACATAGTTAGTGGGGGTCATAGAAACAGAGCAGAGAGCCCAGCCCAGCTGGGCAGTGCAGTGACCAGAGCAGTGTCCCAGCTCCAGGGGCCGCTGTGGGAGGTCAGAGCTTACCTATTTGAGGTGCAGGGTACCCGTAGTGCTGCAGTTCGTCAGGGTCCTCTCGCTTTCTGTTATCTGTGGACCTCAGCGATTGGCTTCTGGAATTATAGCGTCCATTGGCTATGGCAAGGTAATGGGTCATGTAAATACACCTCGGTTCACTCTGCAAGATCTTTCACTACAAAGGTTACACGCGTTAACGACAGCGACCTGCCACGCTCCCCTGACATGACCGCCTGCTTTTCCAACCCCAGCACCCCTGGCCACCAGCTCTCCCCGAGGTTTCAGCACCAACCAGCCTGAAAGGCTCGGGCTTGGTTGGCGGTTCAACCCCTTGTTTTTGAGTGAGATTTGGGACCATGCACAGTATGATCCCTTATGTCTGGTCTTTAATTAATTTCGGTGGTTTTCTAGGGTGTCTGCACTCCTTGCTGCAGTTGTGGAGGATTCATCCTTTTCAGACGTGCTGGCACTGACTCTTGCCATCCCTAGTGGTGTTTTGAGATTTATGGTGGCAACTGGCAGGGTGTTTTTGGTGGGAAATTCTGCCTTGCAACCAGCACCTGCCTAGAAATGCCCTTTAGAGGAGCCAGGAAATGCTGAGTGGAGCAGGTAGGTGAGGGCAGGTGGAAAGGAAAGGGATATCTCAATAGGAATTCTCCTTCACAGACTTTACCCTGCCACCAGCAACAGGGAGAAATGAAAGTCTGGCATCAGCAGAGTACCAACAGAGCTATAACTGGGAACTTTTCCTTCTCAGTGAGATACAAGCTCCTGACCCTTGTGTCCTACTGAAAATCTCCCAGTGGAGCCCACGGTGTGGAGTTCAGAAGGTAAATAATGCATCCAGAGTAAATCAAAGGCATTTAACTGTTCCTTCCGAGCCCACGCTCCGCCAGCTTTCCATTTCCATCGTGTGTGGATCAGCCCTGAATTGGCTGCAGGGGGAACTGAAATTTCTGTTTTCTGTATTACTGGGTGTGCTGAAACCCTGACACATTACCTCCCTAGAAAAGAGAGAAACAACCCAGCAATAACAACCAAATCCCCTCCACCAGGAGTGCCTGCTGTAAATCAGGAGAGCTCAGCTGACTCCACTGGAGTCACATGGAATAGCAGAGAGCAGAGCTGAGCCCGAGTAATCTGTGATCTGGCAGCCAATTTGTTTCCAAACAGCAAGTACCAGACAGAAGATCTTTTCCCCCAAGGAGGTAAAACAGTCAGACATCTTTTCAAGAAGTATGAACTGCCAAGGGTTGAAATGGTGACAAATTTGATCCCGGAAGCCTGAGAAAATTAATAAAGGTTAATGAAGCTTCAGTGTGGTGGCAGGAGCCTTTATTGCCATCCAAAAAGGGAAAGCAGAGGAGGCAGAGGAATGATTCAGAGAGTCCCTGCCAGGAGCCAGGCTTTAAATTCAGCAGTTTGGATCATGGGAGAGTTTGTGAAATTGTATTATTTACCATCACTGTTGCCTGAAAGCAGAACTTGAGGAGTCTAGGAATTGTCACATGGACTCCTCCAAAGCTTCCCAGCACCAGCTGGCTGCTGGCTGGAGGGGGTGGGATGGGGCAGTCACCCACCTGCCATCCTCAAGGGAAAGATACCCACAGCCAGACATCAGGACCACAAACATCCTGATGTCTGCAAACATCTTGTTTTTTGTCTACCTCTTTCCTGGAACTGAAAGGTCTCCGACCTTGTGCTTTTTACTGCTAAAAATAATGGCACTTTCCTGTGGGAGATTCAGGTCAAAAAAGACAAACCCTAAGTAGTTTTCCAATACTTTTTTTTTTTTTTTTTTTTAGCTTGTTAGGAGACAACTTAAACCATTCCCATATTTGGGACTTCTCACATCCCCACTCATTCCTGGCCATACCCACACACTTTCATCTGCTCCGATTGAAATCCTCTCCATGAAATCCCACAAACCACAAGAACACAGAAGATCTCCATCTGCAGCACACCCCAAGAGCTTCCCACAGACTTGTTTAGGCTGGGAGGAGAAAGTGGGGCTGGGCATCAAGGAGCAGACATGGAGCTTGGATGGCTTTGTCACCTGCCCAGAGCAAAAATGGTGACAGGGAAAACCTGGGATTGGATATCCCAGAATCAGTCAGCGTTCCCTGAGGGACAGAGAGCTCAGAGGCAGGACAGAGGGAAGGAAAGGTAAAAGAGCAAAAGAGGAGTTTTAATTGCAAGTCTAACACCCTGAACCTCCTCTCACCAATTACTTGGGCCCCATGTCGCTGACACCTAATGACTTACCCCAGCCTTGAAGGACTGAATGATTTCCTTTGCTCCTCGACAGGTATGACAAGCCTGCACTATTTCTCTTGCTAATTAAAGCCAATCAGACCTAGAGGCTGAATGAGTGACCCTTCCAGCTTCCCCCAGGCTTCCCTCCTGCCAGGATTGTTCCACTGCTTCGTCCCCTTTGGAAAAGGATGTGCAGAGAAGTGAGTTTGTCTGCATTTAACACAGAGCACAGCTGAGATTTAACCTGGACAGTTTCCTTGGGGAGATGCACAAATCCATCCTGGTTCCAAACAAAGCAGGGAGACGCCAGGTCCCTTAGGAACACGGGGAAGTTGGTGCAAGTGCAGCTTTGCTGTGGGTACCCGAACTTTATGGGGTGGGGGTCAAAACCTAAAGGAAGTGGGGACCTGGTTGGATTTCAGCAGCCTGTTTCCCACAGCAGGGTCAGTGGAGAGGGGTAATTCCAGGATTAAGGGAAGACCTAGACTCAGTTTACATCCCAGCTGGATAAAAGAAGTGAGAATGGCATGAAAAACCCAAGCACCCTCCGGATGCCAACAGGAGGAGCAGAGGGATAATGCTCTTGGAACCAAACAGGGATGTTTCACTTGCAAGCAGAGGCAAGTGCACGAGATTTTGGAAAAAAAAAACACAGCTCAAGTGTGGATGTGGAGGATGATCAGTGCTGGCAGGAGTGGGAATAGGAAGCAGGTGACCAACACTTCTAATGAGAACATGCAATGTGTCAGACAGCACCCTTCAACACAACCAAGGGAAAAATAAAATAAAAGCAGAGGCTTTGAAGTGCTGTGGGCCAAGGTTTTAGCATCCAAACATGTCTCACCACAACTGCACACTCTGTACTCATCCTCCAAACAGGACAGGCAAAGCAAATAGCAGGATCATGAAAATTATTCAGGTAAGGTGGGATGGCAGGAAATGAAGCGATGAACCAGATCAAAAAGTGGAAAGGGATTATTTAAAAAATACCCAAAGCATTGAAATGAATCTCAGTGCAGTAAAACTGAAAGGAAATGTGGTGGCTATGGAGCTTTGGGGGCATCTGTCAGCTGCTAAAGAGTAAAACTGAAAAGCAGAGGGTTACTAACAATGCCTAAACCCCAAAATCTCAGTGGATGGAGAAGAGCAACATTTTGGATGCCCCTGGATATACTGCAATTACACCACCTAAAGAAACAACCCAAAGCATTTAAATTTGAACACCTGAAATTTGTGAAAACATCACTGGGGGAGATCTGTGGCTCTCAGACATGAAATGCCTGAGCCACCAGTAAAAGAGGGGACAGGGCAAAGTCTGCAGCAGCAGCAAGTACCTACAGGAGCTCCTCCAGCTTGCAGGGAGTTCTAGCCTGGCCTGCAGGGAGTGAAGATGCTCCCACACATGCCCAGAATATTTCAGCTCTGTGGTTGCAGCAAAAAATAAAAATTTAATGAGAATCAGGGACGGCAGAGACTGAGACTGAGGCTCAGCCTTGGGAACGGCACGTGAAATGTGCGTTCCTTCACCCCACTAACAGCTGAAGGGCTACATCCTGAACCTGCTGGAAGCTGAAAATCCAGCCTGGAACGACAGGACTGTGCCAGTGTCACCCTCCTGCACCTGATGCCAGGACGTGGTCACCCCTTTTCCCAGCCACAGGGAGCTGTGTCGTCCCAATCTGCGCGTCCAGAAATGTCAGGGATGGTTCTGCGCAGCCTCTGCCAGACGGGATGGCAGGATTTCAGCTGGCTCCTCTGCCAGTCCTCCTTCCCCAGGAACAAACGCAGGCTGCCCGCATCTCAGGTTGTTCTTACATCTCTCCAGCACTGCTGAATTCCGACGCTGGGGTCAGGGCTGTGACGTTGCCCCTCTGGTCTGGATGTTGTCCATCCAGGCTCTTCGTGAGGATCCTCTGCCTGCCAGGTTGTGAGAAACCTGGCTTCAAGAACCTTGCAGCCAAAAAGAGCCACTGGAGCACATCCCTTTCCATCCACAGTGAGTGCTCCTCTGGGAAGTTCCTCTGTAAGCTCCCACCAGGCTTGAGTTGGGATTTTTTCCTCTCTATAAAACAGCAGCTCCTGCCCAAATCCAATAGGGGGAGGAAACCTCCTCTGTCTGTGCTGGAGTGGGGATATCACCAAGTCCTTTACCAATCAGAATTGCAACAAAACCTTTATGTTTTCCTTCAGATTACATCTCTTGAGCTGCCACAAATAAAAGCTCTGCTTAAGCCAAGCTGCTGTTACCAGACAAAATTTCCTTCCCAGTTTGGGATGAGCCTTTAATACAGTTTTTCCTCAGCACTTCACAACTTTCGGTTTTGCCCACGGAAAACTTACCTGGCTTGCTTCCTGTTGGTCTTGGGTATCCCTGGGGAAATTTAGCCAGATCATCAAGCAAAGGACTCTACCACATGAAACAGCAGAGATGGTTGGCCCAAACGAGTGGGAAAACACAAAGACCACATTGAAATGGTGCCTGTGGAGTCATCCAGCCACTCCCGTGCACTGATTTCAACCCCTGTGGCCCCCAGACAGCGTGTTCAGGCTCAGCTGTGGGGCCCAGGTGTCTGCACCCACATTTTGGTGACCAGGCCAGCACTAGTCACAGCTCTTGGAAAAACTGAGAGGTCTTCCCTGCCATTCCCACTCCTGCATGCTGAGACCTGATGAAGGCACACCCGGGGGCAGCTCTGGAAGAGGAAAATGGCAGGACCTGGGCAAGGTCCACCTGGGGGAGGAGCTGCGTGACAAGACAGCTCTGGAACATTTGCCATGGCCTGGCAAAATAAAACCACCAATGAAACCCTCAAAGATCTTCCGCAGAAGTTCCTCTCAGCAGCTCTGGGGAGCTGAGTGTCAGCACTCTGAGAACATGCCACGGAGGCTGGAGATCCAGTTAAGCAGCTGAAACTCTCCTGCTAATCACACATCAGCTACTGAGACACTTTGGCAGAAGGGAGAAAGGAGAAGCTAAAGAAGAGAGACAGGTTTATCCTCGTTTTGAAGGTGGTGGGGATGTCTGGTTTCAATTTAATTTCAAATTTTAATTCAATTCTCCTCAGCAAAGGGGAAAATATCAGAGCACTCATCCCTGTTTTGTTCTGCTGTTTTATCAGGATTACAGATGGCCCTTTGCTGAAGAAAAGTATTTTTTCATGCTTTTTTTTTTTTTTTTTCCTACTAGAAAATGAAGATCTCAGCTATTCCACAATACTTGGAGAGCTGGTCAGGTATTATTACAAACTGCTTAAATGCTGAATGAATTCAAGATAAAGTTGTTCCCCTGGCCAGTTCTTCTTTCTATTTTTTTTCTCCTTTAATTTTCTTCTTATTTTTTTCTTTTAATTAAAAAAAGAAATAATTAGAACCTATTTAACCACAGCTCATAATGAACACTTAGAATAATAACAGTTCCAGGGAAAGAACGAACATTTAACATTTTACTCATCCCTAACAAATCTATTAGCAAAAGTCAATATGAAAATAACAGTGACACAGTTAAAACAGGATTTCTATTCTACTTTTAAATCCTCTTAGGTTTTGGGGCAGATCAAAGTAAAGAGGAGAAAAGATATGTGCAAGAAAATTAGAAACCCTTCTTGGGTCAAAAGTGCAGCTCCTTGGGCAAAGGCAACAGGGGACAGATTCTCTGAGAGGTGAGTTCAGAGCCAAGTGAACAGTTTTGATATGAAGAGACACAGGTTTATCTTCAGGTAGGACAGAGACCTCCAGATGTGCACGGAGAAGTCTTCTGGGAAGATTTATTGCTCAAATATCCCCTCAAATCCTTTTCAGTGTAAAAACATCAAAATGGGGCTCTGCAGTTTGTCTGCAAAGAGCATCTTGGGACAGTTAATCAGAATTAATTAATTTATTTCAAAGGAATAAATCAGTTTGTCCTGCCCGACTCTGTGTGTACTCTCCTTCCAAACTAGGATTTTCCACTTAGCTTATAATTCCTTCTTCCCAAATAATCTGAGCTGAATTAATCTCAATGCAGTTTGGAGGAGGAATTGACTGGGAATGCAACGGAAAATGGACAGGAAGACAAGTGAAATAATTTTTTGAATCGTAGCTGCTTCAGGTTTTTTGCACTCAGGATTGGCTTTGCTGAGTGCTGTGCTCTGGAAAAAGTGAAGTAATTAATGAGTGAAAACCCATTCATTCTTCACTGCTGCACTCCATGCCATGGAAATCCAACCCAGTCTCCATGGTTCTCCACCCCATCCCACTGCTTGCCACCACAGCCTCAGGAGATCTATCATGAAGAAGAACCAAAGTTCTGCCCCTGGGGAAGATCAAGGGAAGATGTTACACCCCCTGCTCGGTGCTGATGAGGCTGGCCCTGGAAAACAGGGTCTTCATGCTCTCACCACTGTGGGCCTGATATTTCTGGGTCTGAAGAGATTTTAGTCTGCTAGCAGCTGCTAATCTTTTCCCAAGGAAAACTGCTGGCAGCTGCTAATTTTCCCGAGGGAAAATTCCTCAAGAAAACTTCTTCTCAAAACAATCTTGGCAAAATATCTATCCTTTCTCAAAACAATCTTTCTCCAGGTGGTGTTTTGCTGTTTCTCTAGTTTCACCAATGGAGTTAGAGAGGTGTCGCTCCTAATCACCAATCATGTTAAGCCTGTATCGGAACGCCTTACAAAAGAATTAGACAATAAAACCTTTTCTATACTCTTTCCCTTCTGAAATATTTATAGTCTCTCATCTTTCTTTTGTGTCCTACGACGCACCACTTCAAGAGGGCTGCAGGAGAATCGAACAGGTCCCATGGACGGCTTGGAAGGTCGTTACGGCTGAGGAAGGATGTCTGGGGAACTGGTTTCCCCCTAGTTTATCCAGCATAGGAGGGACACATTAAGGAGCTTTTCTGCCTGTTGTCCCATGTGTTCCCATGTTCAAAGAGTGACCAGCCCTGCAGATCCCCCTCTTCCACTCCCACTGCCATCTCTACCTTCTTCCTTCACACATTGTTCACCAAGACTGGTGTGGCCCTGCCTCTGACTCCGCTCAGGCACACCCCAATCCCACAGCTGGGCATTTTTCAGGACCAGCTTCCAGGTCCCTGCACTCCTACTCTCCCTACTACAAGCCACAGCTGAGTCATGACTACGAAGTCGCCATCGAGCATGGAAGACACAGATTAAATATCCCTGGTGTGGACAAACTTCAGAGGGAACTCAGCAATTCTGAGTCAAGGAGATGGAATTTAATATACCAGGTTTCATTAAAAAAAAAAAAAAGGTCTAAGCCTAATTGCAACATATTTTAAATTTATGGAAATGTTAAAAATGCATGAAATCATTTTAGCCCTTATTAGAGGAATATACTTATCTTCCTTTGTTTGAACTTTCCCCTTATCAGGAGATACTTCCCAGGCTTTGAAGGCAGTTGAACTTTCCCTAGTTATTTGACTAGTCAGAGGAGTTATTCAAACATCCCCGACTCTGAATTTGAAATAAAAAGAAGGGAATAATTATAACCAGCCATTTGCTCGCATTTGTTGAGCTGAGCTCTGTCTGCAGTTGGCTTTTTCTCTCCATCGCCCTCTCAACACAGCTTAAAGCAATAGATGGACTCGGGATGAAAGCTCTGGAGGGTCACCAGCTCAACCCATCAATACCTGACTCTTCCCTGGAGAAGAGGACATGGAAAGAGGATGCATTGCAGAGGGAGAGTGGAGCACACACCGAAGCCTTTGCATCACTCAATCCCTGCCTAACAGCCAGATCTTTCTCTATGTCTTATCACCGGGGGCTTCCATTTGTAAAAGAAAGGGGCAAGGTCACTGCTCCTGAGCTAAACCAAGAAGAAGCAAGATTAACGTCTCTCTTAGCTTTAATTATTTGGGAGAACCGGAAAAAAAAAAAAAAAAAAAAAAAAAAAAAAAAAAAAGGAAAAAAGCCTTTAAGGATGTGGCAGATTTACCGCCAGCATATGATAACCTGATGTAAAGCCTGCTTATGGATTCCCATAAACTCTTTGGGCTGAAGGCCTGGCAGGTGCAGGAGGACTGTGCCAGCACGTGCTCGCGCGCATGCGAGGCAGGCAGGGACGGGCAGGGCCATGCACAGCCGAACCCACACGCTCCCCCGGGCTCGCTGCTCCAACACAGCCCTGGGGCAGCTTCCCCGAGCCTCTGGAGCACCCTCCATCCTCGGCAGGGATGAGGCCAACCTCCTCCTCCCGGGAAGGGCGCCCCGGCCCCGCGCGTGCAAGGGAGCATGCCCCCACTTACTATTGCAAGCCTTCCTATTGCACAGCCGTCCTTCCTCCAGGACTCCCTCGCAGGCCAGGCCCTCGTTGGGAAGGGGCTTGCAGGAGCGCATGCGGGTCTGCAGGCCGCCCCCGCAGTCCTTGGTGCAGTCGCCCCAAGCCGACCAGGAGTTCCAACCACCTGGGCAAGATCCAGAAAAGCCCCGTCAGCCTCAGTGAGAGCCCAGAGCCCAGTGGAGCCGAGGCAGCGCCAGGCCCGGCAGAGCCTGCCATGGACCAGCTGCCAAGACTCAGAACTGGGGTGACTTTAAAAGTGGTGGGGCTGGACACTGCAGGGTAGCCCAGGAAGTCAAGAAGGGGATGGGAGAAGCATTGCCTGACTTTACATTGACTTCTCTTCAATTATTCATATTTCTAGAGTTCAAGAAGGGTTTGGACAATGCCTTCAGGCACATGGTGAGCTGTCCTGTGCAGAGCCAGGAGTTGGACTTCAGTGATCCTTGGGGGTCCCTTCCACCTCAGGATATTCTATGATTACAACCAGTCTTGCTCTTCCTGTGCTTACTGTGGCAAAGAGCTCCCCTCTGCCCATTTTGTGTCCTGCTGGCTTCTAACCCCAGAAGACATGAGCAAAAACCACTTCAAGGTAGAGATCCGCCATCAGTGAGGTTGTGTCTGCTCCTTTTGCCACCACAAAAACACACGATGAGAAGACAAGGAAGGTCAGAAGGGATAAGGGTTCTACCACTCGTATTTCCCAAAAAAGACATTTCCTTCTCCCACACTGCAGACCCCACCAGCCACAGAGGGGCTCTCAAGGACAGCTTTGGTGGGGGAATAACACAGGAATGACATTCTCCTCCAGCACCCTTTGCAGAACCCACAGGGAGCAACCTGTGAGCACCATGAGATGAAGGTGCATTTTTGGCTCCTCTCCCCAGCCACGCTCAGTGCTGGTGTCAGCAACACTCAGCTTTCCCCATTGTACTGCAATCTACAGCTCTGAAAATTGATGGATCCACCAAACCACCTGGCTGCCAGGATGATCCTGCTACTTAAGGAAAATTCTGAGTTTCTGCAGCCTTTTCCGCCCCGTGACTTTCCAGCTTCCTGCCAAGAGCCACTGGCCTGGGGTGCAACGCCCATAAATACTGATGGCAGGATGGACTGTGAAGACCATCTGAATCTGGCTGGCCTCCCACAGCCCAAACGCCTGCAGGGAGCACAGCAAGGCTGAGTTTTGGGTTGTAAAAGACAGCAGGGGATTATCCAATTCTTTCAGGTGATGGATAAGCTGTCACATCCCTCAGCGGTCAGCTCGCTCCTCATCGGCCACATGCAGCAACCTAAATTCTGCTGAAATAAGCCTTGGCTTCACTGTTCTGCTCCATTGTTTGTCCACCTCATGGGGAGGAGCAGAGGTGGCCCTTCAGCCCAGAGGTGGCCACTTTCACATGGCTGCTTTTCCTGCTGTGAATTCTCTCATTACCACGGCTACCCTTGGAGATGTTTCAGGTCCAGGGAATTCAGCTCTGTGCTGTGCTCAGGCATGGATAAGGATAAGGAGCTAAAGATGCAGGGTTTTTTTTGAAGACAGGAAACACTGGGAAATTTCTTGTTTTTAAAATAAAAATGAAATAACAACCCCTTTTTTTTTTTTTTCTTTTTTCCTCCTTGCCAACATCCAGAGAATTCAGAGATGCAGATGATCCAGATGATCCACTTCAGCTGACTCAGCCTCCCTGAATTTCTATTTGTGAGATCATGGCTGTACTCCGAGCTCTGGGCTCTGCTGGTCCCTACAAACCCTAGACAGGACACCAGCCCTGTCTTGAAAAACAAGCCCAACTAGGTGCCAGACCAGAATTTAGGGACATTATCAGCACCCTCTTGCACAGGGATGAGCAAATACTCATCTACCTCCACAGCAAAAATCCACGAGTTCATACTCTGCCACCTCCAGCCTGGTTGTGGTTCAACTTTTCCCCCCAAGACAGAGTGAAAATAAACACAGGCTCAGCAACATTCCCACTGCTGACGGCCATGGAAGCTGCTCAGATAACATGAGAATAACATGGAAAAATGGAGCAGGAAGGAAATGGAGGGCAGTGAACTTGCCATCAAAGTGCTCAGATATCCTAGCAGCAGCGTGGAGGACAGAGCTGTTACCGGCACAAAACAAGTACTTGACCTTGAAGAAGACTGTCTTTCCCTCAAAAGACACTTTCTGTGCTGGTCACTTTTCTAAGCAGCACAGGAACACAGGCTTGTCTTCCATTTCCCTATGGGAGACAGATTGTGTTTCCTTTGTAAGAGAAACCATGGGTGTAATGGGAGGTATCACTGTTTCAGGCTTGAGCTGATCAATAGGATATCTGCAACCAGACACGTTGAGGAGTTAATCAGCTCCTGAGTTGCCCTTTTCAGGACATCTTTCTTTCATCTCACTCCCTTTGCAGATTAGGAGTGAGGCTGGGGAAGGGAGAAAGCAGCTTCATGCAAGCCTTGGCTTGGATTGTGATTTATTTGGGATGCTGTTTATTGAGACAAAATGCATAATTGCTCTGGTGTCTTTAGAAGTTATTTTATATTTGTGAGGAAAATACAGGCCCAGACTCGCTGGCTGTTGTGGTGTCCCTAGTTTGATGATGGATTATTCAAAACAGTTCTGCATTTTGGGATATGACCTATAATGGCACTGATCCCCTAAATTACACAGAGGAATTCATGCTGCCTGGCCTCACTACAGGAAAGAAGGAGGGGTAAGGAAGGTGCCAGTGTTTGGCTTCTTAAATCATAGAATTACAAAATCATGGAATGGTTTGAGCTGGAAGAGACCTCAGAGATCATCTTGCTTCACCCCCCTACCGTAGGCAGGAACACCTTCCACTATCCCAGGTTTTTCCATGCCCCATCCAACCTGGCCTTGGACACTTTCCAGGGATGGGGCAGCCACAGCTTCTCTGGAAAACCTTTGCCAGGGCCTCACCACTCTCACATGGAAGAATTTCTTCCTGATATCCAAGCCAAACCTTCTTTCTCTCAGTTTGAAGCCATTCCCCCTTTTCCTGTCTCTCCAGCCCTTTGTAAATATTCTCTCTCCATGTTTCTTGTAGGCTTCTCTCTGGTACTAAGCCACAATTTGGTAACATTAAAGCTTCTCTTCTCCAGGATGAACAATCCCAATTCCCTCAGCCTTCCCTCACAGCAGAGCCTCTCCATTCCTCTGATCATCCTGGTGCCTCCTCTGGACTCCTCCAGCAGCTCCAGGTCCTTCCTGTGCTGGGACCCAGAGCTGGAGGCAGCTCTGCAGGTGGGGTCTGACCTGAGAGGAGCAGAGGGGGTAACTCTTACTCTGCTTATCCTCAGCAATGGGAGAACCAGGCAAAATAAGATAAAAACAGTCACGATCTCAAATCCTTAACTGGAATAAGATCAGTTTATGGGGTTGAGTACAGATAACTTCCTTCCTCTCCTTGCTCCTCAGTTTCCATCCCATTTGTGAGTACTAAAGAGGAGCTAGAGAAGTACCAGGGCACTTAGTAAATCAGCCCAGGCATTTACAGCCAGGACAAAGGTATTCCCCACTTTATGGAGCAGTCCTTTTTTATCATCAGGTTGTACCATGGTCCTGACAAATTAAATGCTGCATGTTATTTTTCTTGTTTATTGGCTGTCAGATAAACCTTTTGAAATCCCCCTTCTTTTCCCGGGTCTAGTCCTTCACTGCTTCAAGTGATTTGTCTTTTTTAGTGGAGCTGTAAACAAGTGATAAAGGGTCTATTATATGGAGTTATTCCTATCCCACCTTTCAAAGGGGAAATGCAGTGCCATGAGGAACAAACGCGGGGTTCTAGTGCCCATAGCTGCATCTGATTTCTGGAAAGGAGTGGCTGAGGGAGCTGGGGGGGCTCAGCCTGGAGAAAAATACTGAAGGGAGACCTCATCTCTGCCTACAACTCCCTGACAGGAGCTTGTAGTGAGGTGGGTGTCAGTCTCTTCTCCCAAGTGACAAGTGACGGGATGAAATGGCCTCAAGATGTGCCAGGGGGAGTTTTAGGTTGTTTATTTGGAAAAATTTCTTCACAGGAAGGGTTGTTAAGCACTGGAACAGGCTGCCCAGGGAAGAGGTGGGGTCACCACCCCTGTGAGTGCTCAGACAAGGCGTGGATGAGGCATGTGAGGACGTGGTGGTGGTGAACATGGTGGGGGTGCTACACTGGCGGTTGGGCTTGGTGATCCTTTCCAACCTTAACGATTCCATGATTCTGCGAAAAGGATGATCTAAAGTGGCTGTGGAACAATCTGCAGTGGCTGTGGTGTCACACAGATGCTTTCAGCCCAATGCAGAAGCTGCAGAAGGGATGCAAGTGTGGTGTGGTCCCTGCAGAGGCTGCGCAGCTGCCCCATCCCTCAGTTCACTCCTCAGTCTCTGCTTGCTGAGCTGACGCAGCCCCGATGGGCTCCCCATCCTCTAGAAAACGTTCATCCCCTCTTGCACACCACGCAATCCCTTGCTCTGCCCCTTTTTTCATTCCGAGCATGAGGTTGGATGTTTTTTTTGATGCTGGGAAGTGAGGAATCCACATGAAATGCAGCGCAGACTCGCTCTGCAGTTAATGGGATCCTTTGCAGACAGTCCCCGCTACCCCTCGAGTCCCATTCCATGAGCTCTCAGCAAACTGCTGCTCCTGCTGATCGGTGCGGGTGGAGTTGCCATCTGTCCTTAATCCACAAATAATGAGGCTGCTGCAACTTCTCTATAAAGGATTTTGCTTTTCAAAGGCACTGGATCCTCCGAAGGTCACACACCCAACCCGTTCCCACTTTGTGAAGTTTTTCTCAGCTATGGCCTCGTAGAACCACGGAGTTCTCTCACTTTGCCCTTTACCCCCCAAAACTGGAGGAGCTGTGGCTCATGCCTCCAGCTCCAGAGGTTCCCATCACAACCAGCAGCTGTCACCTCGACCACACAGCCAGGTTTAACTTGTATTTTTTTTATTTTTGGAGAGCAGCCTAAGCTCCAAAATGTGTTTTAACGAAGGTGGCTGTTGCATCTGAGGCTCGTGGCTGGTTTGAGTACCCATCATTCAGAGAGGCCTTTAATCCAGTTTCTAAAGAGTTTTTTGATCCTCCTAGTCAGTTCTTATCATGATCATGGACTAAAACAAATTGCTTTTCATGCAAGGCTGTCCCAGTGCATTTTAATTCTCTGGTCAAATGGAGAAAATTCCAAGATGGTTTACATCAACCAGCAAGCTCATATTGGCATTTCTCCTTCTGAATCTCAAGCAGGGATGCCAAAAGAATGGGTCTTTCCTATTGCAAATTAACTGAGAGGGCTCCACTTAGACACCTCGTCCAAACACCCTTGATCTTCGGGAAGATTTGCATCCCGATCCGGAGTTTATCTTCACAGCTGACAGCTGCAATGTGTCTCAGATGCCAGTCAGTCAATCATGCCTTTTAATTTAACAGCAATCCCTTAAATTAGATGGCAGCGACAACAGCAAAAAACTAAGGACTCTACACGAGACAACGGGGCACAGCAAAAGGGTCATTGCTGACACTCCACATCTACCTCCGATTTAGCTTTTTTGGATTCAGCCTCTCACTGACCCCAGCTGAAGACATGTCTCGTTGGCAGCTGTCTCCAGCTCACTGGGTCGGGGCATTTTGTGTCTGAAAAACATGTCCAGACTGCAAAAAACCCCACCACAGCTCTGTGCGCTATCACTGGGAATATTTGTAGTGGAATTTATATCACAGTTTCTGAATCATCTCAATTAGCAGACGAGTGGAAAAAATGTAATTTCTTATGCAAATAGGAGGGGAAGGATTCTGAAGGGGGATCAAGAGTGAGATTGTCATATGCCATCTGAATCCTAAATTTGTTACACAATGGGGAAAGTGAGGGAGCTGCTCCTTTATCACTCTCCTTTCTACTGTGCTGGAAAAGAGTAGGTCCAGAAGGGGCTGTTGTGGAGACATCCTTCTATTGTACCAACCAGTGATCGTTCACTGGAAGGTCATACATTCAGTTTGTTCCTTCTGTGGGAGAAAAAAGGAGAGAAACCTTTCAGGGGGATGTCCCCTCCTTGTGTCCCATGAGGTGAAAGTCTACCGCAGCACAAGTGAGATGCTCCAGTGTACCTTCTCTGCACTTTCCAAAATAAATCCCATGTAACACTTCACTGTTTTGCAGATTGTGCACATTAATATAAAAAACCAATGCTCCAAGCTCCCCGAAAAGCAAAAGCATTCATTGCAAGGACATGTGGTGATAGGACAAGGGGAAATGGTTTTAAGGTGAAAGAGGGTAAACTTAGATTAGATAACAGGAAGGAATGCTTTGCTGTGAGGGTGGTGAGGCCCTGGCACAGATTTTCCAGAGAAGCTGTGGCTGCCCCATCCCTGGATTCAAGTAGAGGCTGCACAGGGCTTGGAGCAACCTGGGATAGTGGAAGGTGTACCTGAACAAGAGAGAAGGCTTGGAATGAAATGATCTTCAAGACCCCTTGCAAACCAAACTAATCCAAAGATGGTTGGATTTTTCTCCATGGAAAGGAGACGGGTGAGGGGAGAAAAATTATAAACATGCATTAAAACTTCATGAGCTGCAGGGCAAGGTAACCACAGACTGACTGTCTGCTCCTTGAGTTTTCCAGTACTGGAATTGAGGGGTGTCAAATGAAACGGGCAGGAGACAGGTGCAAAACCAGTGAAGGACATAATTTACAGACACAGAGTGGTGTCAAATGGTGCAATGCCTTCACAGCAGGAAAAGGCACCAAAGTTTCCAGGAATATAAAACATAGCTGGGGAAATGCATGAAAGACAAACCCATAAATGGTAATAGGTACAAACCCAGCAGCTCTTGTTCAGAAGTCCCCTGGGCTTCGAGCTGCTGAGTTGTACAAAGTTGGAAAGGACCTTCAGGATTGTCAGAGTCCAACCTCTGACCTTGCTGACCAAATCACTCAGTGCCACATCCAATCATTTCCTGAACACTTCCAGGGATGGTGATTCCACCACCTCCCTTGGCAGCCCATTCCAAAGTCTGACAAGCCTTTCAGTGAAGAAATTCTTCCTGCTTTCTGGCATGAATCTCTCCAGACACATTCTCTCTTTTGCTGTTGCCTGGGAGAAGATGTCGAGCCCCACCTGGCCACAACCTCTTTTCAGGCTGTCTGGATGTTGTATGTTTGTCTTGTTCTGCTGTTGTCCCTTGGCAGCCACTGCTAATGAAAGGATATTGGGCCAAAAAACCCCTCTGATCTGGACAAAAAGATGGTTCCTGGTATCTTCCCAGTTGCTTGGCCTCTTCCTGCCTTGACTTTAACCCTGTGACTCTCTTCGTGGAAGATGTGGTCAGGGCACAGACAGCTCGAGGTCAGGCCAGTATTTCCCACCGCCAAAACTGCCAAAATCTGCTCAAGTCACTCACTTCTGGGCACCCAAATAAATGATGTGATTTTTCAAAGCCACTGAGTGGCCAGAGCTACCACGGATTCCCAGAGCATCCACAAGTCCCTGCAAATGAAGGAAACGAGGTCAAACCTGGACAATCATTTAGGACCAGCTTCAATCTCCCTCTGCTCTACAAATCACTTAAGGAAGATGGAAACGAGGGCAGTGTGCAGCTTTCAAGGAAACCCAGCATAAAGCTGTGCTTATTACATGAATCCCTGCAAATGAAACTCTAGGGATAAAGAGAGATTATTTATGTGGAGATGGTGGGGGAGGTGGGCAGGGAAACGAGAAAGGGAATGTTTAGTCTGGAACGGGAGATCAAATAAAACCATGGAAGAGTCTTCCCAAAAGGAAGCCATAGAGGCCTAATCACTTAACTCATTTCAAAGCATAGTGAGCAAAAATATCAGAGAACAGACTTGTGAAGAGAAATCCAGCCCTCACCACTGGGGAGGAATGAAATGCTTCCCTGCTCTGAACCTCTCTGAAGTTGTATAAATCACACCAGAGCTGGGTTCACGCACTGTCTGCTTCTTCACGTTGCTGCAGACCCCAGTGCAAAGCAGAGGGGACAGATTAGCTCAGCCACGTGTGTGTCCTCCCATGGTGAGGAATATATGATCCCATTCAAGTATAACCGTGCAGCCCAAGCTGGGTGAAACCTCTCCTGGTACCAGGGTCACTATCTCTTTTCATAAAAGGCAACCAAAGGAGAGCATTTGTAAAATTTCCTTTCACATCTTTATGGGATCAGTTGGGGACATGCTTCAGTGGTGGGCTTGGCAGTGCAGCGTTGGGTTAATGGCTGGACTCAATGATCTTAGATGGCTTTTCCAACTTAATTCAGTGATGCTTTGTTCCATCTTTCCTGGCTTGAAGGGCCGTGGTTTTCACCTATAAAACTCACAGAACACTGCCTAAACCCATAAATGTCATGAAATGTAACACATGTCATGTAACACCCTGAGCTCTGCAAGCCTGTGCATTTCTGTCTTGTTTCCTGGACAGCATTTCCACCTAAAGGATTCCTGTGGTCCCCCTACACTGCAGTTCCTCACTCCTCCACGAGCCATGACTTATTTCTCTTTGCAAGAGCACTGCAAGGCAGGGCCGTGCCATTATTGTTTCTGCAGGATGGACAGGGGAGGTGTTGCAAGGCCAGAAGACTTGCCCACGGTATCTTTACAACACCGAGAGAAGTCAAATTGTCTTCAGCTGAACATCTTACAGGAGGACGGAGAGAAAGCCACTTGAGGGGACAACCCAGGAGCCAAGTATCCCCTCTCAGAGCAGTTTTGATGAGGACACCACACAGTCAGTGTCTCCCAGAGCTCCTGGCTCCACGAACAGCTCCCAGGTTAGAGCCAGAAATGCAAACTCCAGCTGAGGCAGCACCTTTGTACTATTAAACCAAATATTTGATGCTGTTTTGATAGGCACAGCCAATCCCTCTTCATACAGAGTTGTCAGTGATGTGGATTTTGCCTGGGAGGGGAACAGAGGCAGCTGAAAACCACATGGAAGTGCTTGTTTTTCTGGTGTGGTCACCTCTGAGGCGGGCAGGGGAATGAGCAGGTTGTCAGCAGGCATTTCTCCTGCCAGGGTCCTCTCCCTCTCCGAGCTGTCAGACACGCTCACCCTGCAGGGAAGATGCTAATCCAGGCTTCCTCGCTGGGCAGGGGCTGTCATTCCCAGCTCTGCCCTTGGCACCTGCTTCGAGTTTTCCATAGTAGAAGGGAATAGATTTCAGGCTCGCCTCTGTGCCGCTGCCTCTTTCCAAGCCCCCTCACTAAGAGGGGGGCAGGCAGAACGGCTGGCTCGTGTGACTCTTGGCTGAGGTGAGGGAGAATTTGGGGGAAGTTAAATCATGGAACAGTAGAATGTTTTGGTTTGAAGGAACCTCAGAGATCATTGAGTTCCAGCCCTCCGGCCATGGCCAGGGACATTTTCCACTGTCCCAGTTTGCTCAGAGCCTCATCCAACCTGGATCTGGGCACTTCCAGAGATGGGACAGCCACAGCTTCTCTGGGCATCCTGTGCCAGGGCCTCACCACTCTCTGAGTAGAGAATATCATCCTAAATTCCCCAATTTCTTCAGTCCAAGGAGAAGGCAGGGATCTGTTCAACCCATCAGAGGCACCCGAATGAGAAGCTCCTTTCAGGCTGCTTAATGAGACTTTTAGGAGGCAGCAGCTGCAGTTCTGCATCTAGGATAATCACCACGCCGTAGCCAACATGCCTTGGCACCAAGGACAAGAAATCAATACCATCAACCTTTACCAGCATTATAATGATGAGGTTAATATTGATCTTTTGACATTAGGGTGTGGTATGCAAGTCCTTAGCATCATTGCTGGGAATCTGAAGCTGGAGCACTATAAAACAGACTGCAGGCACAGCAATTTGCTCGTGGATCCCCCAGGGACCGCAGATTAGAATGAATAAAGCAATTCTCAGCCTGATTTGTAATTGACCGTTCCCAAAGTCATCACCTTTTCTACCAGTGGTGAGAGGGGATTATTCAGACACCCTTTCAAAGTCCCAGAGTGGCATGAGGAAGTGCCAAATGGAATTTGTGTGGTTTTGCAGGCAGGCAGTAGAGTTGTGGTCCCAGCCCGTGTTTTTAGCCTGAAAACTAAATAGGAGTTAAGCTCTTGTTTTTTGTAATGTCTCGATGTAGAACAGACATTACCTCGCTACAGGTGAGGTCTCCCTCTGATTTCTCCTGTAATCACCACTAAAAGAAACCTTTTGCCCAATGAAAGCATCTCCACGAGAATTTTTTAACCCTGAGTCTGCTGATCCAGTCCCTCATACTGATAATCTTCAGCCCTGAGAGATCAAGGTCTTAAAGGCTTAAACCTCTTTGACCCTAGAGACAAATCTGATGTGAAATTCCCTTGGTCTGAGGCCCTGCTTAAGAAAAGAAAAGCAGAGAACTATGCGATTAAATCATCACAGACGAGGAGATGCCACCAAGGCTCAGCATTTACCCAGGAATTCGTAAATTACTTTTCCCGTTGTTCCCATTTGCCATTTATATCCCAGCAGTGTTAAGAGGCCTTGAGTAAAATGAGACTCGTTCTGGGGTTGGCACTCCAGAGGCAAAGCAGCCACAGACAGTCCTTGATCCTGAGAGCCTGCAGAGAGTCAGGCAGTGCCTAATTACTGCCGTGATTGGAGCTGCAGAGCGAGGGAGGTGAGTGTGTGTGTAGAGGGAAGAGAGGAGTGGGTTTAGCAACAGATATACACAGATTCAGACCACTTTACAAATTATTGACCCTACTTAATTGCCAATCATCGTGTGCATTAGCTATTATTTTTTTTTTTCCCCCTATGAGGGAAGGCAGACAAATATCCCTGTGCTACAAGATTGTCTGAACAAACAGGCGGGTTCTGGGCAGACCAAGGGTGGCATTTTTCCCTCCCAGCACATTCCCCAGATTGACTGGAAATTAATCTATATGAGAATAGAGGATGGAGACAGATGGTGGAAGATTTCCCTGCCTCCTTTTTCCCTTTTGTCACCTTTGGTGCTCAGAGGAGTCAGGAGTGGTTGGATTATCCTGGATTGCCAGGTCTGCTTGGGATGGAGAGCCAGTGTACCAGGTGACTCCCTTTCCTACAACACTCCATGAAAGGAGGAATGTGGCTAAATACCTTTGGGATAACCTCATTGCAGCCTTCCAGTAGTTAAAGAGGATTTAAAAAGGAGGGAGAATGATTTCTTACATGGATAGAAAATGAAAGGACAAGCAGGAGTGGTTTTAAAGTGACAGAGGAGAGATTTAGATGAGATATCAAGAAGAAATTCTTCACTCAGAGTGTGGTGAGACACTGGCAAAGGTTGACCAGAGAAGCTGTGGCTGTCCCATCCCTGGAAATGTCTGAGGCCAGGTTGGATGGGGTTTGGAAGAACCTGGGATAATGGAAGGTTCTGTCCCATGGCAGGGTGTGGAACTGGGTGATCTTCAAGGCCCCTTCCAACCCAAACCATTCTGTGATTCTACGAGTGCAACCTGCCCTAGAGACTCCGAGCCCTTGGCCAGCAATTCTCACTCCTCACAAGGCAAACAACCTCTCATAATTGTATCTACTAATTAGCAGGCACTGCTGTCTGGGGAATTGTGTCGTATTTTATTTTTCTCTGGGGTCATCTGGGATGGCCCACGAAGGCCAAAAGCAGGAAGCTGGTGAAGGATGGATCTGCACTGCCTGGCTCCAGAGGTTTCCCAAATGTCTCAGATTTGATACATCTATCTGTTTGGGGGTTTTTATTTTTTTTATTTTTTGTTTGAGCACATCAGTATGAGCCAAGAGCAACATCTACTGGCCGAGCTGTTTAGCAAGACCAAGCATAGATCAGGCACAATCCATGGATTTTACACATCTGTGAGATATTTTTAGGTATTACCCAAGAACCAGGATTAGCACCAACACTTCCCAGCTGTGCAAGCTGCCACCAAAGCAGATATCTCAGCCCTGCACACCTGATCTTGGCTTTTACCCATCCCTAATGTGAAAATTGCTTTTAAAGCCCACTGTGACCTGGTTAGCACATCTCAATAGATGGAATTATCTCCATTTCTCCTTAGCAAAGTGCTCCTGGCACTTCCTGTTGAGGTTTCCTGGGATAAAATGGGCTAAAGGGGAGTAGCAGCCTGTTCACTGCCACCAAAACTGCAAAAAACTTCCCATGTGGGGGTATTCAAGTGGTCTGACTTTATAGATCAAAAATAAAGGGTCCAAATTTGGAGGGTGAGACTTTTCTGGTGTATTCTGGTGGGAGCTAAGAGAATGTGTGGACTTCAAAGTAGGAGCTCAGCATGAGAAATGGTGCTGGCAAAGCTGGGTTATGAGGAGAGATTATGGGAAGGGGCTTCACCCCCCCAAACTATCCAGATGTGTCAAATTCAACGTTGTTATCAGCCCTTATCAGGTTGGTGTTGTTTGGTGGGTTTTTTTGGGGTTTTTTTTTTCCTCTCAGAAATCATTTCAAAAGGCAGCGTGGGAATGTGTGGGAATGAGAGCGAGAAATCAGTGAAGCTACACCCAAAAAATGTTAGCAAGAACAAAAAAAAAAAAAAAAAAAAAAAAAAGATAAAATGGAGAGACTGTGAGCTCTTCTTATGGGGAACAGTGAGAAGAAACCCCATGGCACAGCTCATGTCTCCACCTCTGCAGCCTGGAGCACTCATCTGTCCAGGCACTGACAGGAGAACAGAGCCCTGAGGAACTCCCAATCAATTACACATAAAACACAATTTCCTCCCCTCACGAGGGCCACTTCTACCCTCAGAGCAGGATTTAAAGGGGAGTAAGACAAAAGCAGCCTGATCTGTATTCTGAGCTCACTGCAAGATCCCAGACCCCCCTCTAGAGCATTGCCAGGTGAGCAACAAACAGACCAGGTGGTTCTAGAGACCTCTGGTCCAGATCTGGCCACTCAGGCACTTCATAAATAAAGGAGGAAAATAAGAACGCCGAAAATACAGAGTTTATATTTGGCCACATTTCTAGAAACACCCATTCCTCTCTGGTGGTTATAGAAGGAGACCAAATGACCTCCTTAAGCACTGAGAATGTTTTTTGGTCAGAGAAATCCTCCTCTTATCAGAGATGAGGGATGACAGAGCGGTTAAAATGAGCAGGAACCACAAGCCAAAGCTGTATAAAAGGAGAAGGAACAACCCTGCCTGCTGCAGGCAGGTGGTGAACTTGCTCTATCCAGGTGCCTCGCCTGCTCCTGCTCACCCACAGCCACCTCCAGCTGTCCCTCGTCTGTCCCCTCCCGGGACAGGACCTGCAGGTGTTCAGCACAGACCAAACTGAAACCAGGGCAGCTGAGGTGTGCAGGGAGCTGTGCCCGCTGGAGGGGCAGGACCAGCAGCATCACAGCACTCTGGATGTCTGCTCAGGCTTGTCAGAGATCTCATGCGTGACCTCAGGAGAGTCATCTTCCCTCTGCCTGATTTCCGAGGTGGGAGTGTCTCTGATAATGGTGGGAAATGAGAAAGTGCTGAAAGTGGGAAAGACAAATTTTGGTCTTTGTGGCCATGATCTGTGGACATGGATCCCAGCTGGAAACAACCCCATAGCTCCCACTAAGCCTGTTATAGCCCAAAAACCTCAGCAGATCCCACAGCCACAATATTATCCAGAAAGGGATTGCAACCAAACCCACCTCTTTGGAGAGGTGTGGTAGCTGCCCACACAGAACAGCCAAGACAGGTCAGGAAGGTTTTTGTTCTGCTTGAATCTGGTCCATAGATGATGGCATGGCCGAGTCCATGTAGGGCATTTGTAGGATCATGGGGGGGACAAGAAGGTTCTCGCAGGGAAATGAATCACACCAAACTGCAGTGCAGGCTGGGGTTTGACCCAATGCCAACAAGGGTTCAACAGCACCAGGATTAAGATGGTCATTAAGGCTCATTTTGCCTCTCCTTGAGGATGCCTGGCCTTATCCAATGTTTTGTGGTGACTTCTGTAACTTCCACCTGGTTTTGTGCGCAAGTTTCTGGACGTGGCTTCAATGCAGCACATGTGGGAGGAAAAAGGCCACGGGGAGTTTGACTTCCCTCCACTCTGCCAAAATAATCTCCTGGTTGCAGCAACTGGTGCATGGAAAGTTATAATGACAAATGCTCGGGAAAAAGGAGTTGTCCTAAACCTAAGAAAAAAAAGATAACTCCAGGCTAGAGAAGCCCAGGGGGTCTGGTTTCAGCCTGATGCCTCCTGGAAACTATCTCTTCCTACATAAAGAGTGGAATCAAAAAGCTGCATCCAAGCAGATGGGCTGGTTCTGATCCCTGGCCGAGCAGGCGCACGAGGACCCACGCAGGTAATGCGTGAGCAGAGGCCAAATGAAGAACAGAACAGCAACCCAAGACCCAAGGGGCACAAGCCTGAAGGGAAAGGTTGAGCTCTGGTGTCTCCCTGAATAATACAAGGCACAAAATATTCTGTTACCAGCCTGGGGAGCAGACAATTAAAACGCTACTCGAAGCAAATGTCTCCTGACTGTGGCTCAGAATTTCAATTAGGCTGGGAAGGCTTATTGCACTTAAGTGCAGGTTAGTGACATTTCAGGAAGGAGAGATTGATTGGGAGCTGGGTCACAGCTCAGCAGCAGGGATCATGTCTAGGGGCCTGTCCTTAAAAACAATGTGTGATCTCTGCGTGGCATTTTCCTTGTTTAGCTCCTTTATGTTTCCTTTGAGAATGAATAATCCCAACAGCCAGAGAACTGTGTCCCCTCTTTTCAAACACTGGCTTCTTTTCTTACTCATTTCCTATTTCAAAGTTCTTTAAGCATCCTTAGGTGTCCAAGCAGTATTTCCTCTGGCTCTTCTCCTCCTCCTAAGGTAATTCACCTTTTCTTGTCTCGACAATCAGTTTCTGACTAGCAGGGAACTTTTATTTTACCTATTCACCAGCTTTGCAGTGCCATGGAAAACAGTGGAGTGTCTGCTACTACAAACTGCAGGTACAAACAACCTCACTCCAGCTTCTATCTCCGGAAAACAAAGCGGGAAAATGCCCTCAATCAGCTCAAAAACTAAAAAGAATTATTGGAAGACACCAAATGTGCACCAGGGGAAATCCAATAGGTGATAAACCCAGGCAGGACAATGCACCAGGTCCTTTGGTGTGGTTAGTGGTGACTCAGAGAGCTGCAGCTTTTGGGAGATGTGCACGAGACCAGATTTTTTTTCCATAAAATGTCCCAAAATTCATTAATTCCTCACCATCCCCACATGCCCATACTGAAACTGCCGTAACCACACAACTGCATGGATTTATAAACACATCACACAAAATGAAACCCCCCCAGAAGGAAACACTCTGGTCTAGCACTTGAACTCCAGCACAGACAAAAACCCTGCTAGGGACACACTCGGGGGAGATGAGGAGCAAAACAAACAATTAGATACAATTAAATCCACCAGGACAGGTTTAGACTGGACTTTAGGGAAAATTTCCTCACTGGAGGGGTGATCAGGTGTTGGAACAGGATTTCACCCGGGGAAGTGGTGAAATCACCATCCCTGGAAGTGCTCTAAAGGTGTGTGGATGTGGCTCTTGGGGACGTTGTTCAGTGGTGGACTTGGCAGTGATGGGTGAACAGTTGGAATTGATGATCACAGAGAGTTTTTCCAACATTAATCATTTTCTGATTCTAAGATTTCTGCTACCAAAAAAGTTGTATGTAAAAGAACTTAATTTGGACCCTGATGGACAAGTCTAATGCGTGCTCTGTTCAGAGGGGGTGAATTTATTTTTTAGTCACCATGAATAGATTTTTTTTTTTTTAATCTGTAAATCTGCAGGATTGGTTTGTGGAACCATGAATTCTTCAGTGTCCTGCCACAAGTGGTTCCACAGATTCATGGTCCAAAATATTTTGTCCTTGTTTGTTGTTGATTCATTCAAAATAATTTTGTCCTTGTACTGTCCCAGGTAAAACTGCCTTGGTTCAGTCTCTCAGGGTGGCCAGGTTTGATGAACTTGGAATCACAAAACAGAATCACAGAATCATTAAGGCTGGAAGAGACCTCTAAGATCATCGAGTCGAACTGTTGGAAATTATACAGAGTTTAAAATTTTTATATAACTTTAGTCAGGGGTTTTGCTTTTGCCTGGAAATTACACAGAGTTTAACATTTTTATATAGCTTTAGTCAGGGGTTTTGCCTTTGCCCAGGGGAAGGGAATTGAAGTTTCTTTTCAAAAAACTTCAGCACTTGAGGTCTGATGAGCTGAATGTCTCAAGAGACTGGGAGCAGCACAGAAGAAACACAAAAGATAATGACCATTAATGACCATTAATGAACATCAACTCCAAACATCACCCCTGGCATGGTCAGAGACTCCCGACCTGGAAAGAGACATAAGATAATGGGAATCTAATTGACATCGAAGGCAAAGGGATCAATGATCTTGGGGCTTGGGGCCAATGAACATTGAACCAGTGAATTTCCCTGGGTTTTGACCATGTAAGTATGTGAAAACTATAGTAAAATTCATGTGTGATGGAGGATTTTCTCTGCACAACCCGAAAAGGCGTGGATGAATTTCTGTTGCACATCCTGGCCAGGATAAAGTAAAGCCTTGATCCTCCAACAGTAAAAAAAAAAAAAAAAATTGGACAGTTTCTGTTTCTCCTGCAGTTTTGGTGACACAACCATTAACCCTTCCAGGTCCAGCACTAAACCATGTCCCTGGGGCCCTCAGAAAAGAGGTGACAGCACCTTTCCTCTCAGGAACCAGCCAGCTCCCATCCCGACTTTCCCACTATGATCCAAACATTGCTCCTGTGGGGTTCACAGGTCCTTCTCACCCCTCATCCACACTCCACCTCTAACCACAAACAGAGCCAGCCTGCACTCAGCAGGCCTTTGCTAAAAGCCAGGCTTTTCCTTTGGACGGGATTTGATTGTGCTGAAAGACAAATATTTGCCAGAGAAGGTTTTCGTGTGTCCTTCAGGGATCTCTGCACACGCAGAGCAAATTACTGGCGCTCGCTGCTCGGAGCACAGTAGTAAAACATGATTTTTTTTTTTTTTTTTCCCTTCACCAAACAGTGTTTTCTTTTCCCCTTGGTCAGCTTTGAGAAAGGTTTTATTATCAGAGGAAAGTCCATTTTGTGTCGTCACTGATCGTTCCCCACAGAGCCATTCATGGAAACCACCCTGGCTCCTCAAAAGCACCGTGGAGGTTTTCCAACGCCCCTCCAACAGATTATTCCTATCTCTGCATCTGCGGAGTGAGATGAATCAACGGGGGACCCAGGAGGGTTATTTTGCCCATGAATTATTTACACCCACTGGGTAATACTTCATTTTAGACTGGCCTTGTTTTACGCTTGTAATTTTTAATTCTTATAATTCCACCTCCAGCAAGCAGAGGCTCCTGAGAGCAGTAGATTATATCTCAGCGGGCACACTCTGGGATGCATAAATAACCTCTCCTCTGCTGACAGCACATGGGAAGTGGGCTGGGCTTTCACTGAGGTTAAGATTTTCCCCCTCTCTCTCTCTGTCTTAAAGGAATCTTTATCTCCGTGCAGCTACTCTAGCAAAAGAACTATTTAAATGCAAATGTTGACTTTTTGCCAGGGGCTGGAGGGAAAATGCTTGTCTAATGATGTCCTTCCAAAAGTGCAACTGGTGCTGTTTGTAAAGGAATTGCATCAGGAGGAGTTGGGACTTTGGTTCCTTGCACTTCTAAAGGCCTCTGCCTGTACTGCTTTCTACCCCTTGAAGTCATAGCCAGGGGAAAAAAAAAAAAAAATAAATAACCCAAATATATCAATATTTATTAAAAAAATATATTAAAAGCAAAACAGCCTTTAGATAGGATTTCCCCTTCCACTGCCCAGCCTTCTGAAGATGGAGGAATTGGGATCGCTGCATGCTCACTCAAGTTTGAGGTGTTTGGGTCTTGTTTTTTTTCTCTTCTGTCTGGGGTCTGAGTTTTCAGACACTGAGTATTTTGTGACAGGGTCTGCAAGGTGACTTTTGGGCTGGGGCCCACTTGGAAGGGAAAGAGGAGATTCAGACCCTGAAGGTGAGTGAGAAGGAAAGGAGACCCAGAGTGAAGAAGAAATGAAAAAGATGCCTGGAGCAGGGTGATTAATTTTGTCAGGGATAAACCACTCTTTACTGTTTTGTACCATTTTCCTCCGCTGATTCTGATTTAAAGCCAAAATTAGCCAGACCTTCCAGACTTTCTTGCAGAGCGAACAGCCCAGGGACGCTGAAAGAAGACCAAAGTTACACCAAACAGGGGGAGGGAAGAAAACACAAAATACCCAACCAACATCCCTACAACCGCTTTAACCCACGGCCAGTGGGAGAATTAAACGTACCGTGGGTTTCATTTCAGGCCATATCCCCTGCTCCCCATAATCAAGTTTTGTGTAGGAGCAGGAAGGGCTCAAAACAATTGGAGGCAGATTTGTGGGATCCGTCAGGAGTGAATGGGGCAGTGTCTGGAGGCACCAAAATTTTCCTCCAGCAGAGAATGTTGAAAAGGGGTGGGCGAGCTGTTGGACCTGCCATACACGGGAGCCGCAGCAGGAGCTGGAAGCTGGGAAAAATCCCAGTGGGTCTGTCAGTGTGATGCTCCTCATGAGCCAGACCACGGCTTCCCTCATCCTTCCCCATCCTTCCCCATCCTTCCCCTCCCACAGCTCGGGCTCTGCAGGCTGATGAGTTCCAGCCCGCTGCGATTTGATGTAGTTCAGTTACCAAGGAGACAACGATCTGCAAAGGGGAACCTTTGTGGCATCCGGGGGAGGAGAATCGATGCGGATCATTCCGGGCTTGAGGATGGCCCCGGGCCAGGAGCTCGGGAGCAGGGAAGCAATTGTCCTGCTCCTTGTGAGGTATCCCGGGCAGGCTGCAGCATAGAGGACCTCCAAAACACCATTTCGAATGAGATCAGTCTATCTGTGGGATGAGGAAGGGTCAGTGTGTCCTTAAAGCCTGTCCTGAGCACCAGTCAGACTGTTCAGCCGGGACACTGGACTGGGAAATGGTCACTTTGTCTAACATCACCCTGCATCTCGATGAACCTGATGGGAAAATAAGGATCACCTCACTAAAACCCCTTCAGCTGAGAAGAGCAGGAATTGAGGTTTCAGTAATTCTGCTTAGATCAGGGCTAATTTTTTAGAGGGGGGTAGAAAAGTTTGGCAACCTCCTGCCAGTGTCCTTCCTTTTTCCTTACCCTCCACAAGCCAAGGGATTGTCACCCGGCCCTGACATTTGCCCAAACTTGGGTGGAGTTTACAGCAGGGAAGGGGAGGCTGCGTTGCTTTGGAAGTCAAAAGATAAGGATTTCTAAAAATAAGGATTGTAAAGGATAATGAACCCCCTCAGCTGGAGCAGTGAAGCTCTGGCTGTCCCTGCCTGGTTCTGAGCAGTCACTTGAAGTACTGACCCAGCACCATCCCTCTCCTTCTTTCCCAGCTGGAATGCTGAGAGTGGGAAAGACGCCTTCCAACAGGCAGTTCCTCCCAATCCCCACCTGATGATCAAGCCCTGAGCATGAGGGATAGGTGCTGAGGGACCTCACTAGCTAGAGAGACAATGTTTAGTGAGTGTCTGCAGAGCAGGGTTAAAAGCCAGGAGCTCAGGGGATGATCCTTCCTCCAGAAGCTGGGGAAGAGGGGAAATAAGAATTCATTTCTGTATTCTCGCCTGGGGAAGGCTCCGTAGCTGAGTTGTCAGGTTTAATCTCTTCCCAACACGTATCCTGCAAACAACTCCTTTGTTCCTTTTTTAATTCAGCAGCTCAGACTCTGAGGCAGTGACAGTCTCCAGCAAGGATTTCATGGGAGAGGAGGGAGGCTCCTCCCGTGTCAGCTTTGAGATGTTCTCTGCATGAAGGAGGCTGTGAAAAAAACGCTTGAGTTGTGGTGACCCCACAGAGAGCACGTGGGTTGGGAGGGACCTTAAGAGACCCTCTACTTCCATTTAAAGACCAAGTGATTCCAGCCCTCCTGCCATGGACAGGGACACCTTCCACCAGCCCAGGCTGCTCAGAGCCCCATCCACCCTGAGGAAATTTTTTGTAATCCCAAACACCTACAGGGGAATAAATCTGGATGTGGTAGCTCCTTCACTGGTTTTGAGAACAGATTATTAGGGATGGACTGGGTAAGGAGTAGGGGTGGCTTGAGTAGCTCCTGCCTAGGGATAGATGAGCCAGTCCCAAGGTGGTTCTGGTTCTTGGGTCTTGATACAGCGAATTAAGAAGCTTGGTCATCAGAACGTTTCAGACTGGCCTGGGGAGAGACTTCTTCAGCCAGATTTTTGCATCCCCACCCTGTGTGGGGAACAGCAGGAGCTAATTTTGGAGGGGGAAGAGGGAACATGGGAAGCAGACCTGCAGTTGTCATGACAGGAATCTGTAGGGATGATGCACATTTTCAGCTGCTACTGGCGCTGTTTCTCTGCGCATCAGTTTACAGGAACATCGCTCAGGCTGGGGACAAGTGGGAAGAATAAGTCATTCCCTGTCTAGCAAGCCCTCCAACTCACCCAGCCTGGAACACCCACAGGCCCTCCCCAGGCTACCCTGGGCTCCATCTGGACTGTGCTTTTCAGGTAGAAGTTTCTAAACCATTTCCCAAATCCCCAGCCAGCAGGGAATCATGGAACCCTAGCATTTGGGTTTGGATTGGAAGAGACCCTAATCTTGTTCCAACCCACCTTCCACTATCCCAGACTTCTCTGGGGAATCTGTGCCAGGGCCCCACCACCCTCACAGGGAAGAATTTTTTCCCAGTATTCAATTTAAACCTGCCCTCCTTCATCTTAAGGCCATTCTCCCCCTTGTCCTGTCTCTACATGCACTTAAACAAACAAATAAAACAAACAAATAGATACCCTTAAACACCACCATTGCTGGGGGTTAAAAAAATCTACAAATGGAAGATCTACTGGTCTACTTAGAAGATGAACAAGAGTTTCATAAGCAATGAATAATATGGATTATTTTTCCTGAACTTCATCTTCCCATGGCACGCAGAGCAGCCACACAACACAGCTATGCTGGAAGAAGGAATATAAAGGTTGACCCAATTGATGATGATTTTGGGAAAGCCACGCTCCAGCACTCATAGCTCCAGCACTTTCATACCCCAGGCAATCAGGATCTCCAGGATGAAAATGCTTTTCCAGCATCTCTGTGATAGGGGCTCACTCAGGAGCAGGAAAAATGGAACTAAACACAAAAAAACCCTCATAAAATCCAGAGACAGCAGAGCCGCAGAGCCAAGACCTCAGCACAGAGCAGAGCCAAGAGGTTTCATCAAGGTATTTGATCTTAAGAGTTCCCTAAAATTGTCTGTTAGAATATCTAAGTTGTTTCCTGACCAAAAGACAAATTTTTCATGGAAGCATCTGGGTTTTTCTGTGTTTTTAAATAAAAGAGGGAAATGTTAGAACTCGATGTTCTGTGTGGGACATTCCTGCTAGACCCATTTGGAGGAGGAGCAGGAAGAAAAGAACTGGAAGTGTGTCACTGCTGGGGGAGTGAGGAGAAGATTTTTAATGTGTTTGGAGAAATAAAAGGGCAGGAAATTTAAGACAAAACTTCTCAAGTGGGTGAAAATATCCTCCCATGTCTAATTAGGAATTAGTAGAAGGTTCAAAAGGAAATGAAAGATCTGTGATGTGAATCACAGAATGAAAGTTCTGTGATGTGAATCATAGAACCATGGAATGGCTTGGGCTGAAAGGGACCTTAGAGATCATCTCATTTGGGTTGGAAGAGACCTTGATTATCCCAAAATTCCAACCCTCCTGCCATGGGCAGGGACACCTTCCACTATTCCAGGTTGCTCCAAGCCCTATCCAACCTGGCCTTGAACACTTCCAGGGATGGGGCAGCCACAGCTTCTCTGGGCAGCCTGTGCCAGGGCCTCATCACCCTCAAAGGGAAGAATTCCTCCCAAATATTCATATGAGGTTCTGGAAAGAAAAGAAACATTTCTGTTCTTGCACTCGGACTCCTGGGAATGGGTCATTAAAAGTCCAGCTTGTGGCACACCTCAAGGCAGTGTGGCAGCAGAATCATTCCCTGGTCCTCTTTCCCTCTGCAGATATAGAGGATACTTCCACTAGTCCTGGATGGGAGTAGGCATTTCTGGATAGGTGGGAATTGCAAGGAAAAAAGGAAAAGAAAAAAGAAGGGGAAAGGGAAGAAGAGGAAAAGAGAAAAGAGATGAAAAGAGAAGAGAAGAGAAGAGAAGAGAAGAGAAGAGAAGAGAAGAGAGAAAGAAGAGAAGGAACTCAGGGACAAAAAGAAAAGTCTCCTCAGAAATCAACTCCCCTCCCCTGTCCCCCCCTAAAGAAACTTGAAAAAGAAAAGAAAAAAATAAAGAAAGAAAGCAAAGAAAGAAAAGAAAAGAAAAGAAAAGAAAAGGAGAAAAGCAGCCCTGATAACAAGTGATAGGACAAGACAAAATGGCCTCCAGCTGAACTAGGGAAGGTTCAGGTTGGGTAACAGGAAAAATTTCATGACTGAAAGAGTGGCTGAACATGGGAACAGGCTGCCCAGGGAAGGGGTGGAGTCACCACCCCTGGGAGTGTTTAAAAAGTGAGTAGACCTAGCACTTTGCCATATGGTTTAGTGGGCAAGGTGATGATCGGACGAAGGCTGGATTTGATGATCTTGGAGTCTTTTCCAGCCTTAATGATTCAATGATTCTATGAAGGAGAAAAAGACACCCAAAATAGAGAAAGAGAGAAAGAAAAAAATTGCTTTGTCCTGCTAACCTTTCTCTAGAAGGTTAAAGATATTTAAATCCTTTATCCATGTGGATATTCATGAGGCACGGAGACATTAAATTTCTTGCCCAAAGACACGCTGGGACCCCACGAGCAGAGACCAGAAGTCCTTTTCCTCTGTTATGATTTCAGTGAGAGCCACTTGAGGGGTATAAAATCCATTCGGTCCTCCTCATGGATGGGGCTGGACACCACATCCCGTCAGCAGCGGCCTCGGAGAGGCTGCATTTGCAGATCCCTGGCTCCAGAGCTCAGCTCAGCTCTCCCAGAGTGAGAGCAGGATCTGCTCGGAGGAGCAGGGCACGGCTGAGCAGGAAAAAAAGGTCAACCGCTTCCTCCCCCTGCTCCCCTCCAGGCTGGAAGCAGGGAGAGCTCTCCACGGCACCTGTGGATCTTCCCTGGGTTCCTCACCCCGCCTGACAATCATCCCACCAGGCCGTGTGCGAGCGCAGCAGCAAAGCTCCCCTGGGGCCGGCACATCGCGCGAGGAAACAAAGCGGAGGAAAAGCCGCGCGCTCGCGGCCGCCCCGGATCCCGGAGAGGCAGGGACCCAACCAGCCAGTCCCTTCCCCGTGACCTGAGCTCACCCCTCGGTCTCCAGGGAACCTTATGGGCTGTGACACAGGGACCAGGCTTGCAGGAGGGGATTGTGGCTTCCCGGGATGCGCAGCGCTCCAGGGGACACCGCGTAGGTTCGGAGTCATGGCGGGGGTCTGGGAATTCTTCCTGCTGCCTTGATGCGATGTGACAAACTCATTTCTTCTGTAGCGTGGCTGCGCTTAACCAAATGGCAGCTTCTGTCCTGGGCTGAGCTGTGGCATTTGGGAGGGCAGAGCTGTGGCATTTGGGAGGACCGAGCTGTCTCTCCCAGCGAGGCCCCACAACCGCGTTCACCTAAGTTGGTCATGGTAAATGTTCCGTCCCTTCCTGCTGTCCCCAGACTTTATGGAGTGACCCCAAAGATGAACACACAGCTTCAGACATGGGTTTAATCCTCTAACCCGGCATCCTGGACCCTTTTTATCCCCCTAGCTCCATGCACCCACTGGAAATCACCTGGATCTGCAGAACTCGGCTGTGTATGCATCACGCGCCCTTTCCCGGCATCTCCATGCTTTGGGGAGCTGTGCCCATGGGAACATGGAATAGTTTGGGCTGGAAAAGACCTTAAGTATCATCTCATTCCACCCCCTTCTGCTGTCCCAGGTTGCTCGAAGCCCCATTCAACCTGGCCTCGGACACTTCCAGGGATGGGGTAGCCCCAGCTTCTCTGGACAGCTTCTGCCAGGGCCTCACCAACTTCACAGTGAAGAAAATTCATCCTCTGGAGCACTTATAATGACAGAGAGCCAGGTGTTCTTCTCTAGATGGCCTCCAAATCCCAACTTCTTCCAGAAAGCTGATGCAGCTGGTCACAGCTGGTCCAGCTGCCAAGTTCAGCTCCTTGAAGTCCAGTCAGGTTTGGGCCCAGGTAGCTCTTGCTCATTCAGAATATCTGCTGAGCCCCAGAAGAACATCCTGGACAAACTCCCGGCTCCACCCACCCCTCACACCCCCTGCTTCCATGCAGGACCCAGAGCAAACAACTCCGATCAGCAACAGGAGCAAAACCCTTTCCCTTTAATGCCCCAAGGCGGCCAAGAGCAGCACACCAGGGACAGATTTGAGACCTGCAGGGGAGAAAACATCGCTTTACTCCCTGGGAGAAGGGAGAGCTTTGCCTTCAGAGGAGCAAATGCCATCTGTTCCCATCGCCCACAGATCCGGCCACGCTGCGCGGCTGCGTCACTGCTCCGCCGAGCACAAGGCATCAGAGACAGGCTCCAGCAGCAAGGAAAGCTCAACCCTCCTCCACCCTGGCCAGCAGGATGCTGCCAGGACAAAACCAGGCCGTGAGCACCATCACACCTGAGCTGGCACAGTGTGGGGCTGGCAGTGCCCAAAAGGTGCCCCAAGAAGGTGCTCCAAGCCTCCCTGGGGATGCTGCATCCGAAGCAGGGAAATCTGGAAAACTCAGGCAGGGGGGACTAGGGAACACACTGGATTGCAAAGCAGAGGGAACAGGGCCAGGTTTGGCTCATTGCTTCTGGCCTTGGAGCATGCTGTTGTCACCAGGAAATCCCTTTCACACCCACAGGAGGAGGCCTTCAGCAGCAAAAGAGCAGGGAAGCTCCTCTGGGGTGGAAACCACCTCTACCAGAGAGACCTGGAGTAAACAGGAAAGAGGAAAACCTGATTCCTGTGCTTCCTCCTCCAGCTGAAACCTGCTTCCTTCCGAGAGGGCTCCTGTATCCCTGTTTAATGATCCACTCTGCGTTTACATTTAATTAGAGGAATGAAAGAGCCAATTAACAAGATCTACACTGAATGCAAACAAAAGGGATGGCTGGTGACTCAGCTGCAGGGGCAGAGCCAAGGGCTGGGGCTTTGCATGCAGCTTAACCAGACCCCAGGGCAGGCTGTTGCCAGGAGGCACCGTCCTTGTGCCTCCTCTCTGACAGTTCCGGGGTTGCTCCGTGCTTTGGGTCCCCTCATGGATCCAAACTCAAACTGTTTCTCTCCCTTGCAGTTGGTTTTCATCTGGATGATGAATGGAGTCACCACACAGTGCAGTATTGCTGGAGCTGACATGGAGGAGAGGCCAAGACCTCGATGAGAGAAACAGGGGAGGCCAAAGCATCCCCTCAGGGCCAGCCCAGGGTGATTTTGGCTCACCTGGATCTCAGAAATGCCCCAAAGGATACAACTCCCTGTGCACAGCTGCTGTGGGGGCTTTAACTTGCACCCCTGGCATTCATCTTGCATCACCCCTCCTGGTGCCAGCATGGCTGCCTGTGGGTCCTCACAGCCCAAGGAAGTGATTAAAACCCATAATTTTTTTTTTATTTTTTTAAGCTACACCAGCTCCCACCCAATGCTGAAGGCAGTGGCTGCTGAGGAAGGAAGGAGAGGCTTGGTGCACTGGGCCGTGTGAGCTGGTCCCAGCCCTTCCTGCAGTGTGAAAATCACATGCAATGAGGCAGAAAATGCTTCCAGTGCTGGTCCAAACCACGTGAACAGACCCAGGTGTTGTGCGTCAGCATGAGCTCCACCCTTCTCACAGGGTTGGACCTCATTAATCCCAGATGAGGAAACATCTCCTCTGTCCTGCTTCGAGGCAGAGCTCGCTCAGAGTGCAGCTCCAAATTAAAACAGGCATGGAAAGGTGTGGGTAAGGAAGATTCCAGATGGAATCCTTGTAATAAAACGTCAGGCTGGAAAGGAAGGGAGCAACAAGAGGCTGGGGAAGGCAACGCCCAGGCAGGTCCTGAGGATGATCATGAAGAGGGGGTAGTAGGAGAACAATCTGAAGGTTTGCTGAGGGTGATGTGAGAGCAAATATCAGCAACCGTGAAAGGGGAAAACTCTGGAAGATTTAGACTTACTGAGAGCCCCTTTTCAATTTTGATTACTGATTTATTTGTTTGATTCAGTGCTGTGGGAAGATATGGCTTCAGCAGTGGAGGGATACTCTGGGGTGCACAGGCTTTAGTGATGTTCTGCCTGCAGTGCTCCTGGGCTCCAGCCCTTAGGGATAGACCCCACAGAAAAACCTCTCTTGGAAAGGGGATGGAGAGGAGCCAGCTGCAGGGCTGACCTCGGTACCCCATTTCATCCCAAAGATAATAATTTCAGTTAGAGCCAGTGCAAGGCTGTCACCCATAACCACTCCTCACCCTCAACATCCAGTTTCCTCGCTAAATATCCCAACTTCTTCCCTCTGAGGCCTATTTTGGGATAGGTCAGGGCCCGCCCTCGCACCCACCACCCACCTCCTGGAGCAGCTCTTGTTGGCTCAGGAGGGAGCTCTGGGTGACTTGCTGAGAAGTGAACGTCTCCTCTGGGGACAGCTGGAGTTACTCACTGCCTCGCACGGGACATGAGAGCTGAGTTCCTCTGCTGCTCACAGTCAGTCAGCTCAAATCAGTTCTGAGAGACAGAGCTCGTGGCACAAAGAGATCAGCAAGCCATTCACTGCAGTGGATGTCCCAGATACAGTAATGAGGGTTATGATCAAACTGAGCTTGGAGAATGGCACATCCTAGGACATATGTGCTGGCAAATGAATCCCTGTCATTACCTGATCTGCCCAAATTCGAGCTTCCCTGCCTCTCACAGTGCTGTCAGTAAAGATTTTTGAGTAGTGAGCAAGGATTTTCAGTCTGGACTCACTCCTCCTAATGGTCTCTCCAGCTCCTTTGTTGAGCCACCTCCAGCTGTGCTGATGCACGAGCGAGGAGTGTGGATCCATTATTGGAGAATAACCTTGACTTGCCCACCTTTGGCTCACACCCAGAGCAGCAGCAGATGCCCCAGCCACGACCAGAGCACAAACAAGAACAGCCCAGCATTTTCACCATCACAAATGGAGCATCACAGAGGTGATGGCGACTTCAGGAGATGGAATGGAGACTTCTTCCGTGAGACAAATTATTATTAAGACCAGCCCACTTCTGTCCTTGCTCACCCTGGTGTAAAATCAGAGCCCTTCGGGTCAGCTGAGGTGTGACCCCACCTTTGCACCTCAGCAGCGAAGGATGAACTCTGGTTCTTTCTTGATTTAGGCTAAAAAACCTCAGTTTTAGGCAGACAGTAAATGGACTAATCAGTGTGATGCATAGAGGCACCCTTGGGGCACAACCTATTTTATTACTGAAGCACTGGAAACCTGAATGGGGCCACCGGAGATATTATCTCTGCACCACCCACCTGCCTCCTCCAATGCTGGACATTCCCTCCCTGGTTTCTAGAGTAAATGTCAGGGTGTCATCATTTGTGAGATGATTCTTTTCCTAAAAGAGAAGTAACTCCGTGACCAGACTTTAATCATACCCACCACTGGAGTATTTATTGACGGTTACAACTATTTCCATCCAGTCTTGCTAAGAGCCATCATCACAGCTCAGGGAGTGCTGGTGCTCAGCACAGTGAATCTGTTTGCTAAAAAATGCCAATGGCTCTCTCAAGATCTGAGTCAGAATAAAGGAAGAAAAGAGCAGGAGGGTGAAAATCATGGGCAAAAATGTCTTGACTTGTTCAAGGTCATGGGCAGATGAAGGATCAGAGCTTAGGCTCTCCTACAAGGCTCTGGACCAGCATCTTCAGACCCCTCCCGTCACAAGACTAAGCTAAATTGGGTGCTGAGCCCATGTCACGCAGTACAGATGACACACTCCCAATATAAAACTAATTTCAGCATGCTGCACCATAAGAAAACACCCACATGGAACAAAGTTTAAACTAACATTATTTTTCTTCTTTTTTCGGCAAGAATACATAAGTGGCAAGACCAGATGTTTCATGAATTCATGCATTCTATCGGCTTCTTTGCCTTTGATAAAAACAAAAATCCAGAGCAGAAATGTGCAATCAATATTTGGGTTTTTCAGCTCAGAAGTATTGGGCAAGGTGGCCGGTGCAGGCTTCCCCTTTGTTTTAGTTTTTTTTCTCAAAAACATCATCTAAAACAAAAACAACAAATTCACTTTGCAGGTGCAGTCAAAGATTTTCTTCAGCCCTCACAGCCCTGAAGGGCTCTCGATCGTGGGATCATGGAATGGTTTGAGCTGGGAGGGACCTTAAAAATCACCCAGTTCCAACCCCCTGCTGTGGGCAGGGACACCTTTCCCTATTCCCAGGTTGCTCCAAGCCCTGTCCACCCTAGCCTTGGACACTTCCAGTGATGGGGAGTCCACAACCTCTTGGGGCAGCTTGTGCCGGGGCCTCACCATCCTAAAGCAAAGAATTTCTTCCCGATATCTAATCTAAGTCTGCCCTCCTCCAACTTTAGCCCATTCCTCCTTGACCTGTCACAACAAGCCCTCCTGAAAAGTCCCTCTCCAGCTTTCTTGATGGCTGGATAATTGCAGGTCTGCCTCCATCTCCACCCGTGCATCCTCCAGATGCAGCCCACTGACCTCTGCCCGTGGCAGAACCTGAAGGGCTCAATCCCTCCAAGAATCCCATTTATTTACATCCTGCTCCACAATCCTAAGGAACCCGTGGGTTGGGGACGCTCCACTGGCTAAATGACCCATGGCTGTCATTTCTGTGTATCTTTCTAATGTTTGTTGAAGAAACACATTAAGCTTTTTATTTCTTAGTTCCCTTCAAGAACAAACAATGGGGAAAAAAAAACGTGTTGTGCCTCAGGCAGTCTTTCTTATTACCTTATATAGATTTAATGCAATAAAGTCCATTAATTAAAACATGAATATTTAAAACGGCTTTCAAGAATGGCAGCCTTATCTCACCAGAGGGAAAAAGAAAGAAGGGGTGGGGGGAAACAAAAGGGAAAAAAAAAAGTGGTTAAACACAAGAAAGGCAGGAGATAGTTCATTTTGCCAGAGAAGCATTCAATTATTTAATTGCTGAATTAATGCCTTGTCCTCAGGTGACACTGGATGTTCATTTGCAGCGGGAGGATCTGGATGGAAAAAGGTGGGGAGGGAAGGGGCGGGGGCGAAGGAGAATACTTGGGACTTTAATTAAAATGTGAGGCAGACAAAGTTGTCATTTCTGTGAGCACTGCCTTTCAAAGCGAGGACTTCCTCAGTGGAGTGGTCCTCGAAAGCAGAGCAGCCACAATCCTCCACTGCACCCAGGATCGGACAGGGAGAGGCAGCTCAGCCTCACAGCACCCGCCCTGGATGGGGCTTTGCTCCCCAAAAACACATCTGAGGCTCTTGGTGCAATGGGAAACAGCCCCCGGGGTGGAAAATGGAGAGAGGAGTGGGAAATATGGGAGCCGGGAATAAATTTCAAACCCTGCACGGGGCTTGTGCACAGGTACCACACCTGAGCTGGGATGTGGGGAAGGAAGGAGTTGAGGAGCAGCCAAAAGTCTCCAAAACCACAACTCTCCAGTAAAAACCCCACAAAACAAGTGCGGATGCTGCAGGGGTAGGTGCTGCAAGATCTCCCTTTGCTAAGGGACTCATCAGGGAGCGGAGAGAGCTTTGGGGAGGAGCTGGTGGTCTAGAAAGGGTTCAAACCACCAGCCAAGCACAAACTGGACTTAGAGCAGGTCAGAGGCATTGCATGGAGCAGGAGAAGTCTGTGGGGCAGAGGGATGTATGTCCCACATTCTTTTGGGATTTGGGGACGGCTTTGGCTGAATGCAGCCTCAGAGCAAGTCCTTCCTCTGTCCCCTCGGAACACCAAACCGTGCAGGTTTGTCCCTTCCCACCGAGCTCTCGGGCCACCCTGGGGAGCCTCTCAGCGTGCTTTGGCTCTGGGGGAGTAACAGGAGCTGTGCTTCTGTGGGAAGGATCCCAGCAGTATGAACAAAGCCATCTCCTCATGAAATGCACCACAGGGCACAGATAGGCCTCCTGGCACATTTTGGGAGAAGCAGGGAAAGGTTGAGGATGAGTCAGCTTCTTGTTCCTGTGGTGAGTTTGCACACTGTGGGTCTCCTTGGATGCGCTCCCTCGGGTGGGAAGCAGCATGTCCTGGGCCTATGTGTGAGGGGGTGTTGGGGCTTCCATGGGGGTCTCAGCACTGGGATTTGATCATGGGTGGGTTGGAAGAGACCTTAAAAATAATTTGGAGACCTTAAAAATGGTTTAAGCCTACCCCCTTGCCCGGGGCAGGGACACCGTCCATTATCCCAGGTTGCTACAAGCTCTGTCCAACCTGGCCTTGAAGTCTTCCAGGGATGGGGCAGCCACAGATTCTCTGGAAAACCTGAGCCAGGGCCTCCCCAGCTTCACAGGGAAGAATTCCTTCCTAATAGCCGATCTAAACCTTCCCTGATTAAACTTAGGACCATTCCTCCTCGTCCTATCACTACACGTTCTTGCACAAAGTCCCTCTCCAGCTCTCCTGGAGCCCCTTCAGGCACTGGAAGAGGCTCTGAGGTCTCTTTGGTGTGGGAGAACAGAGAGATAGTGCTGAAGGCACTCTTGCCCTTGATATATTGCAGCTGTGTTAATTACCAAAGAGTGGGAACAGCCTTGCCCTCACAGGTATGGGTGATAAAAGAGTGAGTCAGGCAGGGGAGTGGTCAGTCAATTGGACTCAGTTGGAGTCCGCTGTCTGCGCTGTGAAGAGGAAGGGACAGGAGGTCGTGTGAGGGGCAGAAGGGGTAAGTCATCATACATGGGACAGACAGGGATAGGCGGCTGTGTGAGGGATGGGAAGCAGTGAGCTGAAGCTGCAGGAGAAAGAACCAGAGCTGTGTGGGGTTGTTTATAGGACTGCAACTTAGCAAAGGTATGGAAGACTTTTTAAATAACATGGGACTGCAATGTAGAGAAGGTATTTTAGGTAATGAGGTGCTGATACTTGAGGCCCCCTGAAGTTTTTAAAGAAGCACTCTTGAGTGCTGTGGCCATCTCAATGACGACACCCTGAAGCCTTCCCTTCTCCAGACTGGACATTCCCAGCTCTCCCAGCACGGCTGCACACTCCCCTGTGTGTGCACATCCATGCACCAGACCCAGCTGTGTGCCTGTTCCTCTGGCTCTCTCTCTGGACATGCACAAGTGGAGATGTGCCCTGGGGCAGCTCTGTGCTTCATCCACTCCTTCTTCCACCACATCCTTGTTTATTTATTTTCCTTCTGTGGTATTAAAGGCATTTCTTTGAGTGCCCAGTGCCTGTCCTGGCTCACTGAGAGGAGTTCTGATCCAGAGAGAGAAGATGCAAGACAAACACTCTTCCAGAGATTTTCGAAGCCTCCAGATCTATTGAGGGCATTTCACTAAGGCCTCCTGCTCACCCAAGCCCTCTCCAGAGAGCAGGACCAATTCCTGCTGGGTGACACAGGTCACACAGGACATACTGGAAACCCCAGATCTCCTCCTGTTCTGCTCCTGGGATTTTCTGATTTTTTTGTCATAGGTCCCTTTGCCTCCCACACCCAGGACAGGAGTGGAAGTGCAACCCCTAAGCCAGTGGGACCATGAGGGAGGAGTCCCAGGACAACTGATAAAATGCTGGCCCAGGTTTTCTCTCCAGGCAGAACCCCAAGGAAAGGACATTTCTGGGTTTATCTGTCTGATTTATGCGCCTTCAACCACAATTTGAGGTTCACCCCAAGGATGCTCAAGCTATGGGGTTTCTGCTGAGTGTAAGATCAGCCTGAGTGATCTCACTCGAAAACCCCCAACTAATACAACAGTTAACAGTTTTATCTGACCCACCATCCCATCCAGGCCAGAAATGCTCCAGATATCTTATGTTATATGCAGAAAAAGCCCCAGGAGGGTGCTGGTAGCAGGACAATCCCAAAGGCGTTGCTGGAAGATGAGGGTCATGAAGGATTTGGATATGAGCAGCAACGAGAGGAGTTGAGATTATCGCAGGAGAGGAATACGGGGCTCCACATGGCAGGAAATTTCATCCTCCCCAGTAATCACAGAGCTCTGTTTAGTGCCCAGCTGGGGGCCAGTCCAGCGGGCTCAGGAGTGGGGATGGTTGGTCACGGTGTTTAAAGGCTTAGAAAAGCTTCAACTTTTTTCTTCCTCCGCCCTGAAGCAAGAAAAAGGCAACAGATCATGCCCAGACAAAACCCACACCCGACACCCCACCAGCTCCAGGGAAAACAGGCTCGAACACGACACTGCTGGGCTGGGACAGGGATGCCAGGGCCGGCAGGAGGACGGGGGTGGTGCAGAGGGGCACACTGTAGGTAAATCTGCTGAGGCGGGAAAGCCACCCCTGCCCTAGCAGCCAGTGGGATCCACAAAGTCTGTTTTCTCCTTGATGATTCCTCAGCTGCTTGAACTCCCCAAAGAGGCCTCCTGAGCTCCTCCGTGGCCCAAAAGCACAGAAACACAGAAAGCAATCTCCTTAATGACTTCTCTGTGGTTATCTGGGGACTCTGCTGGTCCCTGAATCTTTTCTTCTTCATCAAGTGCCCCCCCGCCCCCAGCTACCCAGCTATCCTCCTGAGCAGCTGCTTTGCTGCCTTCTGTTGGCCTTCCTCTTACAAACATCGCTGATCTCAAGTCACAGCACCCCTCGTTGATCATGGTTGACCCTAAGGAGGATGCTCAGAGGGCTGGAGCACCTCTGCTATAAAAACAGGCTGGGAGAGTTGGGGTTTTCCAGCCTAGAGAAGAGAAAGCTCCAGGCAGACCTGGCACAGCTTGCCAAGAGAGCTGGTGGATGCCTCATCCCCTGGAAGTGTCCAAGGCCAGGATGGGTGAAACTCTGAGAAATCTGGTCTAGTGGAAAGTGTCCCTGCCCGTGGCAGGGGGTTGGAATGTGATGATGATGATGATGAAGGTCTTTTCCAAACCAAACCATTCCATGATCCTATGAACTCCTGCTAAGCGAGACATTAAAATGAAAAACAAACAACTAAACCCAGAAAATGAAACAAAGGAGAAGGAAGGAGTATGAAAGGGAGAGGATTTTGTGGCCAGAAATTGTCATCAGTCAATTTACTGATAATTCTGTAACTGATCCCCGAAGACAAGCATTGAATAAACCCAGCTGTGAACAGCAGTCCTGGCACATCTTCCTGAGTGGTGTTGTTTTTTGTTTGTTTGTTTGTGTGGTTTCTTTTTCCCCTGGGAATGGCCAGTAGCATCTTTCTAAGCACATCCCAAACTGGAATTTTAGTGCAAAAACCTCTCTGATCCAGGTCTGTAGAGATTATTTAGTCCCAGCCCCAGGTTAATGGACATCAAGAGTGATACTGGTACCATCCAGCACTACTTGCCAGAGAACGGGTGGATCTCCCATCCCTGGAAGTGTTCAAAGCCGGGCTGGATGGGACTTGGAGCAACCTGGGATAATGGAAAGTCCCTGTCCATAGCAGAGGGATGGAACGAGATAAGCTGAAAATCCTCTCCAACCCAACCCACCCTGTGATTCTGTGGTCTCCACAGACTGGAACTGTTTATGGAGTGTCTGGCATCTCCCTACAACAGGACAGTTTAGCCCGTGGGTATATTCACACGCACATCACCCCTGACTTTTGGCCAGGTTGCCTCACAGGGCACCAACTTTAAAGCCACGAAGCTCAGAGCACACCTGAGCTCTGGGCTGGGCACTTATGGAGGTCCAATAGCCTGAGCTTGTCCTGGTCACGCCCATGGCACATGCCCTGAAATGCCTTTCTTCCATGCCTCTGCTTCTAGAGTTGGCAGGACTGGGATGCTGCTGACAGTCTTGGTCACAAATTTAGTCAAATTATGGGAAGGAGATACCAAAACTAACCCTCAATTCCATCCAGGAGGCACTTGGGATACAGAGCTGCAGGGGAAGTGCACACAGACCATGGAATAAGGCCTTCCACGTAGGTGGGTTTAGCTCGGGGGAGCAGGTTAAACTGGGAAATGTGGTGGAATCACCATTCCCCTTGTCCTATCCCAGCCTCCAGTAGATCCTGAAGCAGAATTTCTGTGTAGATCCTTTTTTGATCAGTCTTGGGGTCTCAGCAAAAGCTGAGGGGCCAAAACCCTGCCTCTTGGTCCCCCAGAACTCAGATTCAGGAGATGAACCACAAAAAGAGTGACAGCACCCCTGCTCCCAGCTCTTTCTCCCGTTTTCAGTGCCATACTCTGAATTCCATCATCTTCCTCTGGTTTGGGCGCCTTCGGCACAAATATACATGAACTCCTGACCCAAAACTAACGAGTGGGGAAGTGTCAGCTTCCAAGTCCCAAAATCCAAACTGGCAGAGGCCAGGGCATCCCCCTCTTCATCCCAGCAAGGCAAGAAAAGCCGGGGACTTGCACCAGTAATTCCGTTCCTGCCTCAGGGCACAGGGAAAGATCAGACTCCTCAAAGTGCCCTGGAAACAGCGGGGCACAGCAGCCACCCAGCCAGGGCAGCCCAATTTCTTCGGGAAGCTGGAGCTGCAGCTTTCACAGCCGCCAGGTCCCTTCTTTACAGCTTCTAAACACCGGGCAGATCCCGAGCCAGCAACTGTTTGTTTAATGGCATGGACCACTCAAGACCTATTGAGAGCAGTCAGCTTAATGAGGTGTGCGGCAATTATCGGCTCTATTGAAACTCGAGCCAGGGAACACAAAGAAATATATTTAAACTCAACAGATCTGCAATTCTGATGCGTTAAAGGACGTCCTTTCCCAGCCTGGCTGTCTCCCCGTGCTGAAGGATAAAATATGGGATTTCGGTATCGGATGGTTGTCTGCGAGGAGAGAGCGTGCCAAAAGGAAATTCAGCGGCTGGAGGTGACATTGGCAGAGCCACCGCAGGGACACACAGTTGCTGAGTGCTCCCCGGGATGCTTGCTGAGAATCCCAAACCAGGTTCCTAACCTATTTATGCCAAGCTTGCTCCAATACTGTCCTGGGGAATGTGGGACTTGCAGGAGATGGGATCAACACCCGTAGACGTTGTCAACATTTCACTGATTGTAGGAATGGGAAGATACGGGAAAGGAGGTGAGTTACAGAGGTGTTGGTGATGATCTGGAAGTGTCATCAAACCTGCAGGAAAAACGGAAACTCCCCAGCAACATTTTTAGCGTTAGAGAATCAGGGCATTACTTTATTCTGGCCAGGATGTTGTTCTGGCCAGGATGTGCAACAGAAATAATTTCATCTACACATTGCTCGTGTTGTGCAGAGAAAATCATTCCAACACACATGGCCTTTACTAGATTTTTCATGTATTTTATACAGTCAAAACCCAGACAAATTCATCGGTCCAATGTCCATTGGTCCCAAGTAGGACAGTTCTTAGTGTTTGGGTTAAAGGGAATTCAGGCACCACACAGGTGGATCAAACACTTAAAAAATCTCAGTGGAACCAGTTACCACTCATTAAAAAAAAAAAAAAAAAAAAAAAAAAAAAAAAAAAAAAAAATCCATTTTTCAGCCTGCTACCATTACCTAAATACATCAGATATTCAAGATAAGTGGTGGAAAGGGCCAATTGTTTAGGACAGGTGGTGCAAATGGACAGGAATGCCTCTGTGCACTCTCCCTTTGAGGTCTCAGCACCATCATCCTCATCTTCTGCGGTTATAGATGGAAAACTACCCTGGAGAGGTGATGATTTTGACTCTGGTGTCAGTGTTTCCCTGCACCCTAATTTCCCCTTGTACTCCCATACAAAACATTTTGCGGTGACTGCTGTGGAAACTGAACACGAGAGGATGTTAAAAAAAAAAAAAAAAATTAAAAAAAAAGAGAGAGAGAGAAGAGAGAAAAGAGAAAGTGAAAGGCTGAGCCTTTCACCAGGCTGCCACTCATTAAATTACCCGTAAAAGTCCCCGTCGCAATAATGGGAGTAGTTGCCTGTGAAACTCCCTGGGTAACTGGATGTAAATTCCACCTTTACTCTCCCTGGGACAACGACAGCGCATCGAGCCGGTAATTGCTGATGTTTCCGCATTGTGATCATGTCCACAAGCTGTTGGGTTCACAATGGGACTGAGCGCTTTACTTTCCTCGTTTTTCTCCGCCCCATCTCTGCACGGACACAGGCAAGGATGGACGGAGCGCTGAAAGCAGCCGGGACTGGGGGAATTTCTGCCCTGTCACTTCACCGCGGTGTTGTGCGGTCCCTCGGACCCCGTGATGCACCAGGGTTGGTGTGGGCTGGACATTAAGGAAGGATTTGTTTGCTGAGAGTGTGGTCAAAAATCAGAGCAGGCTTTTCAGAGAGGTTGTTGATATCCCATCCCCGCCAGTGCTTAAAAAGTATTTGGACAACGCCCTTAATTAAACTTTTGGTCAGGCAGTGGGACTAGATAATCATTGCAGGTCTTTTACAACTGAAAGCCATTCCATTCTATTCTATTCTGTTCTATTCTATTCCAAGTGTAAGGTCTTTGATGATCCCAGTGGAGATCAGTGGGACAGATCACAGACATCTGAGTGTTTAAACTGAGCCAGAACCTCCCTCTCCAGCCTCCAGGGAGGAGTTCCCCACATTTGCCTCATCCACAAAACACCGTGACCACAGGCACGAGGGACATTCCCAGCAGGAGCTGGGTCCAGTGGGGACTCACTGCAGGTGACAAAGTGACCTCTCTGCCACGTGCCAGGCTCTCATCAGCCTCCTCTTCCAGGAGCTGGGAAGGACTATTTGGTCTTGCTGTCAGCTGCTGAGATTTGGGCCTAAGCTGGAGGGACATCAGGTAAAACCTCCAATGATTTCAGCAGTTTACGCAGGAAAATTTTACACAAGGGCAAATCAGTGCTTCCTTGCCCTGTGTTTTGCTGTCCATGTCTCACCACGTTCAGCCTCTGCTCTCAGGGATGTCCGGATCAGACAACAGGGACAGACACGGGCGGAGAAGCGAGGAGCTGGAATGCAGCACACCTTCCTGAGAGGCAGTGAAAATGCACTCACCCAAACCCCTCTGCCACTTGGTTGGCAAATCCAACACAGAGGCAAAACCAAAGCCAAACACCTCTGTCTGCAAGCTCAGCCGCTCCAGCCAGGGGGATTCTTGCTGGAGGAACAGAGCGTGTGTCATAAGGAGCTGAAGATGTCAAGGAGAGGTTTGAGATCTGCCCCTGGGCAATTACTCACAGCTCTTTGTCAGTCTCTGGAGCTTTCATGGCCACTAAAGCTGTCTCAAACACAGGAAATGACTTATCAAGTTATTTCTGTCCTGGGTGAGACTGGGGATTTGAGAGGAGGGGAGCTGCACCACCCAAGATGATTCCTGCAGCAGGCTGGGTGGAAGTTGATTCATTTCTGTGCCTCTGGTTCCTCTTCCACATCATGGACCCCATTCAGGAGCCACTCAGCCACAAATCCAGGCAGAAGCTCAGCCCTGCTGAGGAGACCAAAGCGTGTTTTGATCAAAGAACACGCCAAGCGTGGAGCAAAACGCCCCAACAACAAGAGAGATTTGGAGAGTGTGTCCTGCAGTGAGAGATTTGTGGGGTCCAGCCTCCTTAATGCCGCAAAGGTTGAGATGGAACTTGTTCATGGACCTCTTCAAACAGAGATCAGACAATCTCAGACATCCTAATCAAGGTGACAGAGGTGGAAAAGCACCTAAAAGTGGAAGATGAAACACCACTAACAAAACAGAAGTGGTGAGCATTGTGAGGAAGGGGGATTTGATTTTGTTCAGAGCAATGGGGACAGCAAAAGAATGGAAAAATTCAGCAGGAAGATCCCCAGCACTTCAGTCTAGTATTATTGTGTTTCAGTTATCCATTCTTTATAAAAACCCTTCCAGCCCTGGAGCCACCTGATCTATCAAGAAGCAAATAATGTATTTTGGAGACACTTTTGGCCTTGTTTTGCAGTCAGCATCCTGGATCCCTCCAAGGTGGGGACATGAAGAGCAGAAGGACCAGAGAATGATGTTTATCTCTTTGGGCCACCAAAATGTGACAGCACTGAAATGGTCTTCCAGGAACAGCTCACACTGAGACAAGACTAATTAGACATTCATTAAGTGCCTAACTTAGCACAGCACTTAAGCACACATTTAACCTTCTCTCATTACAGGGTCACATCATCCCTGTTAAAGCTCCAGCTCCAATTACAGAAGTCAGCTCACATTCGGGAGGGCCACCAGCATTTTCAGACTGTGAGGAACCAAAACCCAGCATTTTGGGAGGTTTTCCCTTCTTCACTCTCCTGTGCTTGCACCCCAAACCTATTCCAGGAATGCCAACTTGCATCCCAAAAAAGTGAGTTTACATCTAAACATCAGAACCTGCAAACAAACCTCTGCCTTCTTCCCACATTTCCTGGGTTAGCCAAGGGAGATCTGACAATGGTCAAAAATCATCCCCATGTTGAATTTTCTTCTCCTGGAAAACATTCCCAGTTCAAGCCTGCCCAGAGCAGCAGCTAGAGGCAGCTGCCCAAGATTTCAAAGCATGTCTCACTGATCATCAGGACAAGCTCCATGTGTAGCAAGACCAAAATATCTGAGGGACAACCTGAGGGACTCTTCTCACTCTTGTGCAACTCTCCACCAGCTGCTGTACCCTCTGTGTGGGACAGGGAGCACAAAGAGAGTCTCACTAAACCTGGGAAGCAAATTTGGAGCAGTTTCTCCTTCCTCCAAACCCTGAAGAACAGATGCTCTACATGAGACAGGGTCACTTTGGTAGAGTTTCTTTGTGAAGTCCCTCAATAAATGATCATAAACTTCCCTGTGCCCCCGAGCCAGGGGTAAAATCACTGGCCATGAGTGAAAACAGGCTGTCAGTTATATTTTCTTGAGAGTCCCTGTAGTTCTGGAGCAACGGGATCCTCTTGGAGTGAAGCTTTTCACAGGGAGCTCACCCACAGACCATGAGCCAAAGCAAACCTCCTCGTAGACTGGCACCCATCCATTTGCTTTGGACATACCCAAGGGATAAAAAGGCGCATTAGGGAAAGTCAGGTTTTGTATTTCAGGATGGTATCTGGGTGTCTGGCAATTCAAAGGATGGTTTGAGTGGGACCTCAAAGATCATCTCAATTCCAACCCCCTGCCACAGGCAGGGAACCTTCCACATCCCTTCTCGTGCCTTTAAAGTCATCAGAGTAGATTAGTACAACTCGCACATCTCCACTTGTTCCAAGATGAAAGTGTTAAGACAGGCCCAGAAACAACAAATGACTCAGAAAGCAGCAGGGAGGGAAAAATAGCAAAGATAATAAAGAAAAAGGAAAAAAAAAAAAATAATGCTACAAATACAATCAGAACAGCAATGATTGCAATAACGAGCATCAGCACTTGGAAATCAGGAACCCTATCAAAATATTCCACCCACAAAATGCTGTTAAGGGACTGCTGACTCCCTGTCCAAATTGGATCTCGCCTCCATCTTCCTGATCAAGCCTTTGCATAAATCAAAACAGACACAGTGACAGACAGAGCAGCACATGGAGAGCCTGGGCACCCTGCAAGCATCATTCTGTGTGGATGGCATCCCACCAGCCAAGACGATAATTCCCTGTCTTCAATATGGAGCAGATGTGAGCAGCCAGCAGAAAAATTATCTCCACTCTACAAATATTTGACACCCAAAAAGGATTTGGATTCAGCCGCCCTTGAGCCTCTTTCATATTTACTTTGTGGGAACATTCAGGCACTTGAGCTGGGCTAGGAGAGATCCCCACAAAAGCCAATATTAAGCTTGAATGCTTCAGGATTTGCTGAAAATCTTTTTTCAAATTTCAACTTTGGTTGCAGTGAGAAAGGTCACACTGCTTGGGTGGAATGCATAAATCACCCAATCAGCAAATTCCAGGCATGACACATGACTGAACGCCCGAGGAGGCTCCTCAGGAGCTGTTCACACAGGAGAAAAGGGCATTGCAAGAAAAAACAAAACAAAACAAAAAGAAAACCCAACCCAAATCTGGAGAGCCTTGTGCTCATGGCCCGGGAGGGAGGCACGACTGAAGAACTAATTTGCAGGATTTATGGCTCGGCTGTGCCTTCATGTATTGATTCACAGATCAGTGAGAAACAAAATCTCCCCCAAAATACACTGACAAAAGCACAAGTACCTGATCGTATCCTAATCTCTCAGCTAATGCCAGGCTGCAGTCTGCGGGAAAATCACTCTGCACAGCCTGAATCTGTGCCTGGTCACCTCCTCCTGCCTACTGCAAACGCAAGTCTGGCCTCTTACCCTCAACCCTGAGAAATCCCACCCTCAGCAAGGGGGAAAAAGTCAGGCAGGATCCCCAGATTGCTGGCCCAGACAGATGTCAGCTTTCTGCTGGTGGCAGAGGACATTTCAGTCCAGCACCTGAAGAAGATGAGACCTTGGGGTGAGGGTCAGGTGAGGGTCTGAGACCCGCTGAACTGCAGACTCCATCTCCTGCCACCTGGATTTAGCATCACACCTCTGCTTTACACAGCCTGCATGCTGTGGGTGGGAGTGGGAATAAACACCCCAGAATAGACACAGGCAGGGAGGAAAAGGCTTCACTTTCAGACCCCCCCAAGTCCCTTCTGCTTTGCAAGGCCGTGTCCGGTCTCTCCGAGGGAAGCAGCACTTCCCTCCCCAGAACAAAATCAGACTTTGGGATCATCCCACCTTGACTCACAGCCCTTTTTGTCCTGCCTCTCCCGCCTCCCCTGTCCCTTTCCAGCCCACACCACACTCGAGAGCACAATCGAAACCCGATGAAATATCTGAGGAATGACCCCCAGCAAAGGCACCGAGTGGAAGCAGCCTGGTGAATTTTCTTTCTGAAAGGCTCCAGAAGAAAAACAAAGCTGAGAACAAAACGAGAGTGCCTTCTGTTGACATCCCCTTGAACCAGACCCAAGAATTAAGTTTTCCCTAGGAATTAAAAGTGGTTGACCGGGCTGCTTGAGAGCAGCCTGCCTCGGGTGGTAGCTTGGATCCCGCTTTTTCTAGGACATCTGTAATTATGTTGGAAAACTGCTCACCCTCAGGTAAGAGACTCCCTCTCAGCAGCACGGAGGCTGCAGGAGTAAAACAAGCAATGAACAAGCCCCGAGAATGAGCTCAACAACTTGGGGAATATTTAGGGGCAGCTGATTTGCAATTCCAGTTGCAGGCTCATGAAGAGCCCCGTGGGTTACACCTGACCTGCCTGTCGATGGGGAAATGAGTTTTTTTCCATGCCATGCATCCACAGATACGGACACAGAGGTGACGGGGACAGGGTGAGACCCGCCAGAGGAGAGCCCAACCAGCCCTCCCTCCCCAACACCCCCCGGCCACCCTCCACTCACCCATGAACTCTGCTCCATTGCTGTCCTTGGGGCTGCTCACGCAGTTCTCCAGGTAAATCCCATCCTTGTAGCAGTCCTCCTTCTTCCTGGTGAACCCCAGGATCTCGCTGGCCTGATCCAGGACCTCCCCTCCCGAGCAGGAGCACGGGGTCTGCATGATGCCACACGGGTGGGAGCTGCTGCTGATGGCCAGGCAGGCGTCCAGCCACTTGCAGAGCATCTGGCAGGCAGCTTTGCTCGGGTTCCTGTTGCCCACCACCAGATATTCCACCGAGAAGTCCCTCTCCTGAGCCTTGGTGGGCTTCCACCGCATGGGCCAGGTGTCCACGCCCGGTGGGGCCGTCTGCTTCATCTGCAGGAACTGTTTGTTGGACTGGAGGAAGGCGAAGCGGGTGGAGCCGTCGCAGAGCTTCAACACATCGTCGAAGCTCTCCATGCCCAGGTAGGTGCGGGTGGACTCCAGGAAGGAGTCGAACTGGTAGGTGCGGATGTGCTGGTGGTCACATACGCCGGAGGGCTTGAGGATCTTCATGTACAAAGTGTACCTGCGAGGGTCGGGGTTCTGGATAATCCAAGAGCAGAGAGAGGAGTTCAACGGGAAGACGGCGAAGGAGGAGAAATACCCAAAGAATTTCCCTTGGACCAAGGTGGTGCAGGGAGTTTGCGCCAGGTCCAGAGCGACCACGGTCCACACAAAGTAGAGTGGCGATACCAAAAGCAGGTTCAGGGCGGATCCAATGCTCCTCATCCTAGGTCTCTGGTCCTCTGGAACTCAAAGTAAATGTCAAGCAGGTGCCAGATCCTGGACATAACAGGGACCAGCTTAGAGGAAAAGCAGAGTTTAAGAGGCTCTGGGTCCGAAATCAAGCCGATCCTCCCATGTCTGGATTTGAGCTCCCTCCTGTGGCCATAAACACCTGGAAAAAAACAGGGAAGGGGAGGAGGAGGGGAGAGAAAGAGAAGAGATTGGGGATTTGGCGGTTTTGGCGGCACTTCGCTGTTGTTATTGTTTTTATTAACCCTTCACACGGCTGAGCACCCACAGAGCAGCCGCAGCTCCAGCACCGCTCACGGGGGGAAGATGCAGCCCCACATCACCATCCCCAGGCTCGGTTTGGGGGTGTCCCCACACCCAGGGAGGCCCGGGGTGAACACAGCTGTGCCCTGCATTCCTTCTCGGTGCCCCCTGCCCATGCAGGTCCCTCTGCTGAGCCTTGGCTGTGAATTTGAACCATCTCCCCAAAGAAAACAGGATTGATATCCGGCTCAGGGAGCCTCCAGCTCTCTCCATCCCAAGGGAGCCGGGATGCTGGCTCAACACAGACTTCAGGCTGCACCTGGGGAGGGTGGGCTGGAGGTCAGCATGGCCAGCTGGACTCTGCTTCCTCTCCTCCTTCTGCCAGCACTTGTTTTTTAGCCTCGTAATGTCCCTCCCTTTCTCTCTCCCTTCCACCAGAACAGTGCAGGGAAGGGAGATGCTGCTCAGGAACGCAGCGCTGGTATAACCCTGAGGCCAGGCAGGATAACGGATGGAGCTGTACACCCAGTCCAGGAGAAACAAAAGGACGACAGAGACAGATTTTATATCTTCCCACTTCAGGAGCCCACCTCTCCTTTCAGCCCTGAGTGCAGGGCACCCCAAAGCCCGTGGTGCTGTAGCCAGGCTTAGAGCATCTGCAGAGGGTGAGAGCTCTGTGCCAGTCCCAGGACCTCCTTCAGCCCCAAAACCCCTCATCTGAAGCAGAATCCACCCTGCAACGACCTAAGGATGCACTCCCTGCAGCCTTCTGCGGCACAGATTCCTCCTTCAGCCCAGCTGCCCGGAGCCCTGCAAGGAGGCTCCTCTGAGGAATGAGGAGGAGGATTTGCTGAAAATCTCCCTTTTTCTTACCCCAACAAAAGACTCTCCTACGGTCCCTGCCCTCCATCTCCTCTCTTTCCAGGGGAGAAGAGAGAAGGGGAAATAAGACCACTAGCAGGACTTTCCTTATCTTGTACCCCTCCCGCAACTGTCCACCCCAGATTTGGGGAGGGAGGGGCTCTGTTAACAGCTGCAGACCCTCAGAGTGTGGGGCAGGACTCCTCCACTGCCAATCACGCAGCCCGGGTGCCTTTTCCCTCCCACCTTTCCAGCTTTTTCCCTTCTTCCCCTCTCAGCTCACCGCAGCTAGAGAAAATCAGGCGTTTCCCCCTGGGTGAGGCTCCTCCTGACCCTGCAGCACCTCCAAAACAGATCTGCTGCCCCACCTCCAGAAGGGTAACCCGGGAGGAAGACTGACCCCGATCAAGTCAGACCACTGCCACCGTTTCGGGAGACTCCGCAGCTCGTCGTGAAAAGCCCCAAAGTGCTCAGGGGCTCCTCCATGGAAATGTAAACTGCCCAGTTCCGGCGGGGGCAAACATTGCCCTGGGCTGCAACCTCCGAATAGTTCAGATCATCTGGGATGCGTTTCCCACGATCAGGGTGGCACTGGCAGGAAGGAATGAGGGTGAGGGGTGATGGAGAGGGGCATCTGCATCCAGGGAGGAGGGAAAACTCGTTTTCATTGCAGACGCTGATCCAGCCCCAGCCCCACGGTGTCCCCGCCGCTGTCCCCAGCGCTGCCATCTCCCACCCCATGCCAGGCTCTGCCTCCCCAGACTGCAAACAGAGGAAGCTTCCACCAGAGCCCTACAAATTCCCAGCAAATCCACAGTTCGGGCAGCTAAACCCAGCCCCAGGAGAGCCTGGAAAGCAAGAGGTGAGAAGCCCACAGACCATCCTGTGGATCTGGGAAGAGATGAGAAGCTGAATGTATCTCCACACTCACTCAGTTTCTCTCCCTGCTCTTTTTCAAAGAATCGTCTCTGCGTCTCCCTCCTTCTGCCAAAACCTTTTCTTTTGGGCAGGAAAGGGGTCAGGGAACTTGAAAGTCAGTGTTTGCTATTTGCAAACTGTGTTTCATACCAGCTTCAAATCACTGCAGCCCCCTGCCACCAGATTCCTGAGCGTGTGTTAGAGCTGACACTAATCAGCACGGAGTCCAAATGCATTCGGACTTAAATTTTTTACGAGTCAGATCCCTACTCCTGGCTGGTTTGCAGTCTACAAAGCTCCACAGTGCAAATCTCCCCTTGCCAGGCTCCTGCCTTCCTCTGGGGCCAGAAATCAGGAGTGAAAAGGGGGTGAAAACCTGGTATTGCTTGCAAAGAAAAGAACAGGCACCTACTAAACATCTTATAAATTAAATGTCCTGATTAGCAGGAGGGGTTGCCTAAATAGGACTGGGAATGCTTTAAATGTCAGATTCGGGAGCTGAAAGGCTCTTGCTTTATCTAAGGCTCTGAAAGAGGCCACTGACTCTCTTAGGGCAGTGCTGGAAAAGCTCATTCTGTTTGCAAATCCAAAGTCTACCCGACCTTCACTCCGATGAGCCAGCCAGGGATCACAGGATTATGGAATTTACCGAGTTAGAAGGGACCCACAAGGATCACAGAATCACAGAGTGGGCTGGGCTAGAAGGGACCTTAAGGATAATTTTGTCCAACTCTCTCTCATGGGCAGGGACACCTTCCACTACCCCAGGTTGATCAAAGCCCTGTCCAACCTGGCCTTGACCACTTCCAGGGATGGGGAATCCAGAGTCTCTCTGGGCAGCCTGAGCAGGGCTTCACCACCCTCTGAGTGAAGAATTTCTTCCCAATATCGAATCTCAACCTGCCCTGTGTCAATGGGAAGCCAGTCCTCCCTGTCCTGTCACTCCATGCTCTTGTAAATAGTATCTCCATCTTTCTTGTCATCTTAACCTCTGGTCCAGACCAGAAACCTGCCTTTCCTAGTTGGAAGCAGGAGCCAGCAGTGCCTCCATAGCAACCAGATGATGAGGAGACAGGGTTTGTTTTGAAATCCAGTCCCTAACGGTGACTTCAGCGCCTGGGATTCAGCCCAGGCCTCCTGCTCTCCACAAACTCAATTTTTCTCACGCTGACCACAGACCTGCCTCTGTCTGAGGATGTGGTGAGCACAAAACAAATCCCCCCTCACTGCCCCTGTCTGGGAAAAGCGCTGTAAAAGCCAGCAAACTTTAACCAGGCCTGTTACGGTTGTTAGGTCTCACAATTGATTTCCCCTCAGTGTGGTCCCATCTGGAAGGTTTCACCATAAGGAGCATAAACATATTCTTTTTACTCTTTCAACTAATCCCTGCTGAAGTGGGAATCTTTACTTAGAGATGGGCAAAGCCCTCTCCAGACCTGGATCTTTGGCTCGACAGGTGTTGGAGCTGGCAGGGAGGGAAGATGCAATGTGCACCTGAGTGGTTGATGCATGTCAGCAGTGATCCATCTCCTGCATTTCCATCCCAAGAAAACCCCAAGGGGGACGTATAACCACAGGCTACAGCCTGCAGCTGGGGAAGTGATACCAAACGAGTGAAAAAACAGATTATTGCAGTGTTGGAGGTCACATTTCTGTGGCACACAGTCCGATTTACCCACATTCCCTTTTTTGCCACAGTCAATGGCTGTTTCTGGAATTTTGAGTGATGGAAGAACATCCCTGCCTGGCCCCATCCTTTGGCTCCAACACCTCCCCTAACCTTTCCTTTCATCTCTGCCTGGGAGATGGGTCTGGAAGAGGAAAGCCTGGGGACAGCCTGGTGACACTGGAGCATCCTGGGCTGTCCTTCGCCTGCATTTCTCAAGGACAAACAAAAATGTTCTTGCCTTTGTGTGTGTGTCCCTGGGCCGGGGGGGGGGGGGGGGGGGAGGTTTTTCATCCCAAGAAACCCACAGAAGGAGGCTGAAAAGTTTGGTCTGAATGGTCCTTCTGCCTTGGTTACCTTGTGCAGGTGTCAGGGGTGACAAAGATTATGTAGATTATGAAGAGCTGTGAACCACCAGTGAGGCTCCTGCACCCTCACACCACTGGATACAGCCCTGGAAGATTTTTCTTCCTCCTTGCTGAGCATTTGCCATCCCACCCTGGAATCCACTGGGTCAGAAATCCACTGGGACAGAAATCACTGGGACAGACCTTCACAGCTCAAACCAAAACCAGGCAAGGACTAAATCACGGGCTACACTTGGGCTACCCAAGGGCTTTAGGCATCCAGTTAGTGCTGGTCCCAGTGAGTTTTGGAGTCCTAGGGGTTTGGGCTTCCAGTTTGTGCTGGTCCCAGTGAGTTTTGGAGCCCTAGGGGTTTGGACTTCCAGTTTGTGCTGGCCCAGTGAATTTTGGAGCCTGCAAGCCATAGAATCATCAAATTGTTAAGGTTGGAAGAGATCTCCAAGGTCACCAAGTCCAGGTTTTGACCACACACCACCATGGTCAGCGCCCTGTCCTCCTGCAGGGGTGACCCAGGTCTGAGGCTGGATTTTGCCACCACCCTCGTGCTCCTGCTTGATTCCAGCACAAATTCTGCACAGCCACAGCCATCCTGGGGGATCGGGCAGTGTGGGATGTGTGAGCAGGGATCAGGGCATCGCTGATTTTACCCACAGCAGCCTTCACCCTCTGCCTGAACAGCCCCGGCAGCCGATTCACCCCATCCCAGCGAGACGGACGCCTCCAAACTGGCGTGTCCAGTTCCACAGCTGCACCCAGCCCGGAGATTTCAGCTCTGCCTGGGCAGCAGGAGCCTGCAGGGCGCTGGCAGTGCTGCCATGTCCTGCTTGCCAAATTCCCTGCATGGCTCAGTCCTCCCACGAGGGGAAGGACGACATCCCTGGTGGAACATCCACCACCTTCGCTGCCTGTGCTGGTGACGCTCCTGGAGGAGCAGCCTGGATGTGGCCAATGGAGGGCACTCTTAGACATGCACACAAACCCACAGGCACACAAACACTCCATGAGAAAAAAAAGTAAAAGGAAAAAAAAAAAAAAAAAAAAAGGAGGGGGAAAAAATGAAGACGACTGCAGAAAGGGCATCCTTCCCCCCTGCTGCCTGTAGGACCATTCCCGACACCCTGTTCCTGATCTGTTCCCACTGGTTCAGCAGTTCCAGCTCCCCTCTCTCTGTCCATTGGCTCCAGATGTGCCCCTGTCCAAGATTTACTTCTCTCTGCTTTTCCTTCTCCTGACCTTGGTGCACGGCTGACATCCCAGCAGGGTGAAAACCGCTCTCATCAAGCTAATCCTCCTTTCCTGGGGCTTCCCCTTTCCCTGCAGAAGGTCCCCAGATATCACACTAAATATCCCTTTTGCCTGAGGCAGGAAGATGCCCGGCCCTGAAAAGCTCGTCCCTTGCCACTCTGAGAAAACACGGGAATTTGTTCTGTCCTTATTCACAAGGAACTGTTAGCAGAGAGAAAGGGGGGGGGGGGGGGCGAGTGGCGGGGGGGGAAGAAAAAAAAAAGAAAAAAAAAAGCTGCAACAGCTTGGAATTTTTTTATTTTTTTTAGTGAGGAAGCAAAGCAGAGTGGAAATGCTTGGAAAAACACGGTGGCATCTGTGAGCTGACAGCACAGACAGGAGTCAAGGAGGGCTCAGACCTGGGTGCTGCTTGGCTGCAGTGGCCCTGCTGGGCTGCTGGGAGAGGAGTTAACCCTGGGAGGCACCCAGGGAGCTTGGACTCGTTCTGAAGCACCACCTCTTCCATAAAATCAGTGCACAAAATCCAGTTTTTTTCCTTAGTATTGTTTTTCATGGTCCATTTTCCATCCCTGGAAGTGTTCAAGGCCTGGTTAGAGGGGCGCTTCGAGCAAGGGAAAGGTGTCCCTACACCTGGCAGAGGGGCTGGGATTAGAGGATGTTTAAGGTCTCTTCCAACCCAAACAACTCCATGACTTTCCAAACATGGATTTCTGCATGGCCTCCCTCACATCCTGGAATATTTGCTCCATCCCTGCAGAGACTGTTGTGCTACCCCCTGCCTCTCTCTGAGTCTCCTGAGTGCAGAGAAAGCCCAAATCTCACCTGCCTGCTGTGTTATTAAATTCTATATATGTACACACACCGGCATCGTTCATCCCAAATTTATCCCAGCTCCAAGCAGGAAGGGCACCTGCCCTAGGAGTAGACCCCAGCAGACGTGGAACAGCCTGCAGGACAGCATCAGCAGGGTGGGAAATGTTTGATTCTGATGGAAGTTGGCTTGTGGGTCAGGATCCCTATCCTACTTCAACTTTCAAAGGCTGGAAGAGGGGATTTGGGGAAAGGGAGGGCTGGGGAATGAGAAATATCTAGGAATGGATCATCCTGAGGTTCCCCAAGGGGCTTTCAGCCACGAGGAAACTCCAAAGCCCCTGAGCTTTGGTTGAACCCTCCCATCTGTGATCTCCTTCAGCACTGGCCAGATGGGGAGACACAATCGGGGGAGCCAGAGGCCGGATTTGAATCCTGGCTCCAGGATTTCTGCACACTGTCAGTGAAGCATCTCTGCCAGTTCTTTCCCACCTGAAAAGATGGATGTGAGGAGCACCCTCTGCTTTCCTTTAACGCTCCATGATCTGAAAAATTCCAGCAGAGTACTGGAGATGATGATTCATTTCCAACCAACCAGGATTTCATCCCAAAAGGAGATTAATTTAAAGACTAAGGTGTCTGTTCCAGATCATGTTAACTATAGATGGGCTCATAACTAAAGCTCTCAGAGTTTGGAAAGCCAGGCTCAGTTCCTGGTTCCGGATGATTTTTTTTTTTTTTTTTGGTGGGGTGGGGATGAATGGGATCAGGGGACAGCTGAGCACAAAGACTGAACCTCAAAATATAGGATCCACTTAAAATTCTGGAAAAACGTGGCCAAGAAGGAGGGCCAGCTGTGCTCCATTTGCCCCCAGATGTGGCTGCCTGAGGAAAGGGGGCTCAGGGCTCTTTTGCTTCCCACACAGCCTCAGGTGTTCTCTGTGCTCTTGGTGTCTTTTCAGCATCACCTTGTCCCAATCCCCTTTTATTTTTGTCCTCAACTTTCCTCTACATGAATGCTATTTTTTTTTCTTTTTTTTTTTTTTTTTTTTTTAGAATTGCCTGTTGGCAGCCCTGGCAGGACTTGGAGTTTCTCAAGGATTTTATAGGGCTGGATTTGATATCCTTGAACAGCAAAATCAAGGAGCACGTGGGGGTTCTTGGCAGAAGGTTGTTGATGGAGGTCATAATATTACATCTCACCTTGCCTCAGTTTACCTCAGTTTGAGGAAAGCAGACTGAAATCCCAGTTAAGAGTGGGATGACAGCAATCCTGCTGGAAGTTCCCAGGCACTTCCTCACTCTCAGGGGGATACACAATCCCTCTGATCCTGGTAAGATCAGCCTTTCCTCCATGCCAGCATCACCCACACTCCCTGCTTAGTCCAACTCCCACCCATCCCCATCGGTGATACCAAGAAATACACCAGCAAATCCCAGAAAAATCCCGTTTTCCCCATTCCCTCATTCCTGCCTGCCAGTGCTCACAGCCAACCCTTTGGGGTCTTTTCCCCTACGTCACCACCCTGCTCCTGAGTTTGAGGGTTACACAAGAGGGCCTCTGAGGGCAAGGTCACCCTAACGAGTGAACGAGAACGTTTCCCTCGCTGCTCACTGGAGCTGGGAACCGTGATGGGATTGATTGGGAATTCAGCTAGAGGTTAAAAGCACTGGCATTAGCTGGGGAGCTAAGTGGGAGCCCCCTGGGGACAGGGGGTGTTTAGGGAGGGGGTGTTTGTGCAGAGGGATGTTTGGCAAAGCTAAAGCCGGGCTTTGGGATTCACTGGGTGCACGTCCTGACACTGCTCACGTCTGCATCCCACATCAAGCACACCCTCAGTCTCCTTTTCTGGCCCCTGCGGACGAGAGCCTTGACACAGCTCCCATTCCTAAACTGCCTATTCCCAAAGCAGAACAGCCTTCCACGGGGTTCAATGCTCTCTCCTGAGCTGTGCCCTGGCATGGCCTGGGGTGGGAATATTGGCTGGGGCAAAAACCTCACCAGGAAGTCTCCTGAGATGTGTAGGCAGCGATGTGTCAGTGTTTCAGGCCAAAATTTAGGATGAAATTCTTCCCTGTGAGGCTGATGAGGCCCTGGCACAGGTTGCCTAGAGATGCTGTGGCTGCCCCATCCCTGAAATTGTCCAAGGCCAGGCTGAATGGGGCTTGGAGCAACCTGGGACAGTTGCTCCTGGGAAGGAGTCCCTGCCCATGGCAGGGGAGTGGAACTGGATGATCTTTATGGTCCCTTCCAACCCAAACTTTTCCTGCAGCTCAAAGCTGGGCTGCCCAAGGGAAACTGAAGGAGACAAAGACCCAAGCAGATGATTTTACAACCAGCTTGGGGCTAGAACCAAGCTCAAGTCCTGGTGCTTCTCCCAGCACCAGGAAAGGAGATTTCCACTTTGCTGATCTCCAGCTCGCACCTGGCTGGGGATGATCAGCACCAGGAGGTGACCAGAGGCCTCTGATCAGCCCCAGTGTTGGAAAATTTAATGTGGACTCTTCTTCTGGTTCCTTCCATGGCTTTGAATGACCGTGCCTCAGTTTCCCCCCACCAGACAAAGAATGCTGGCAGTCCCCCAGTGGTGGGGATACATTTCATAGGCAGCAGCTGGGAGAAGATGGAAAGACTGCATCAGAGTCCAATTTTACATCAACCCTGAAGGTGCACCATGCTGTTTTTGAATGCTGCTGTCTCAGCAAAGTTAAAACTGGATTGGGAACATTTTCCCTTCTGAAAACAGGAATTCAGCTTGTAATTTTAGGCATTCAGCTTCCAATGCCCAGCGAGGACGTCATTAGATTGCACACAGAAGTACCCTAAGATCCTATCGCCCAGATTTGCAATTTTCCAGCAATAGGAAGATGGAGATTTTAGTAAAACCAGAACTGTGACCATCCCTGGCATTACTTTCACTGTCCATAGAGTGAGGACCACAAAAGAACTTGGAATTCCAGGAATGCTTTAGCTGTGGGAGAGATTCCATCTGCTCCCACAGGGTCTGGAATGAGGGGCTTTGGAGTCTCTGGTGCCACACCAGCATGGGCAAATGGGAACATCCCAGAGTCATAGAGATGGCAGAAACACCTGAGCTTGAGCAGGGTGTGGAACGTTCCTACCAAGCTGAGCACAGCTCCTGAGGGTGGAGAGAGACAGAGAGAAAGCAAATCTCTCTTGAAGCCCCAAGTTTCCATGGTTTTGGACCCAGCCATGACCTCGAAGCAGCAGAAGTCTGCACCCTGCTCATAGGAAGCAGAAGAACGATAAATATGTGCGTTCCTGCAGCACCTTCTCCCCGGGGTCCTCGAGGGACACTGGGGGCAGCAGTGAATTAAGGCTCGTGATGCAGGGAGCCATCCCCGCTGACCCCAAACCCTGAGCACAAACTAAAGGAAGCAGTTTGTCACACAGCTCATAATTCAGTCGGGGGCCTCATTGCCACAGGATGCTGTGGAGGCTAAAGGCATAAAAGGGTGACAAAATGGATTAGGGAATCTGTGGAGGGGAGGCCAATCCATTGCTCTAGAGCAGGATGGGCTGGGTGCAACTGCCAGTCTCAGGGTGGCTCTTTCTTTGCTTTTCCTTCAGCCTTTTGTGGGTGATCCAGATGGATTTGGGTGGCCCTGGGCTGGGGTAATCCCCAATTTCAATACAGATGAGGGATGATGGATGAAGAGCAGCCCTGAGGAGGAGGATTCGAGGACCCTGGTGGATGAGAGGTTGGACACGAGCTGGCAGTGTGAGATCGCAGCCCAGAAAACCAACCAGATCCCGGGGTGCTTCCAAAGAAGAGTGGCCAGCAGGGTGGGGAAGGTGATTGTGCTCCTCAGTGCTGGATCCCTGAGCACAATAAAGACATGGGCCTGGTGGAGTGGATGCAGAGGAGGGCAGCCAGAAAATGATCCGAGGGCTGGGAGAACTGGGCCCGTTCATCCCGCAGAAGAGAGAGCTCCAGGCAGACCTCATTGCAGCCTTTCAAAATGTACAGAAGGCTTGCAAGAAAGAGGGGGAGATGCTTCTTACCAAGGCCTGTGGAAACAGGACAAGAGACAGGGGCTTTAAGCTGAAGGGGGACAGGTACAGGTTGGATATGAGGAAGAGAATTTTGATAATGAGGTCCTGGCAGAGGTTGCTCAGAGAAGCTGTGGCTGCCCCACCCCTGGAAGTGTTTAAGGCTGGATGGGGCTTTGACAACCCGGTCTTGTGGAAGCTTTGCAGCCAGGTGACCTTCAGGGTCCCTTTCAAACCAAGCCCCAATATGCTGCTGCCCATGGAAGCAGGGGAGTGGAGTGGATGATCTTTAAATATCCCTTCCCAACCAGTCTGCCCTATGATTCCATGATTCCATGATTCTATGTCTCTTATTACTTCCCTAAATAATCATTCTTTCATTTACTGTAGAAAGGTGCAGGGATATTATATTTAGCTGTAAAAAATTATGTCCACGCTGCCAAACCATCTGCAGAGCCTGAAACTAAAAAGAGTGTCACAAGTCACATCCATGTTGTTAAAACCCCCTCCCAGAATGGGTTGGCCTGGTCCATCCTCCCTCTTCGCTCTGTGGGAAGGGAGCCCTTGGGATGGATGGTGATCTGCCCTGACCTAAATTCTTCTGGAGTGCCACTCTCGTCCCCACGCAGGGCTGTGCCTGAGCTAACCATGCTGGACAGCAAAGGATCCTGACTGCTGCACTCCTCGGAGATTCCCCTTTTCCTCACAGACTCCTCGGGGCAGAAACTTCCTTCCAGGCTCTCCTGTAACAAATCCCAGGATGCTGGAATGCAGAGAGACTGGCAGAGGAACACAGTCAGAGCACAGGCGTTAACGAGCTGGATTATTCCTCACATCTCATCCATCAGTCTCATGACAAGCAGTTCAGGATTTGCATAAACGAGACAGATGTGCTCTGCTCCCCTTTCCAGCCCTCTCTCCAGGAACCCTTGAGCAAAGTGATGTGGGTGAGAAGATTACTGGTCAGGGGCAGTCAGGAGGCCTTATTGGGAGGCAAAGTTCTTCCTCCCTTCTCACTTTCCTTGGCTTTGTTCAATCACAGGAGATGATGGGAGGACATCATGGAGTGATTTGTGCAGCACTGAGGATGTGCTGGTTTGGGGCTGGGGTTAGTGAACTGTCTGCGTACAGCCTTGATGAAGATGAAGGGCTGAAGGAGAAGGGTTTATATTTATTCTGAGGAGGGCTTGGGTGATGCTTCATCACAGGGATGACAGCAGAATCTGGGATTTTTACACGCTCCTTTTTTTGTGTGAGAGTTTACTTCTGGCTCAGAGGACAGGAAGACACGAGACTGGAGAGCTGGAGGTCTGCAGACAAGAGAGCTTAAATTTAGGTTACTACACAAGACCCAAGACCTCGGAGGGGAGTTCAGCTACAGAGCCATGTGCTGGCAATTCTCTTTGTCCCATTTGCTCCAGAAGAAGATCTTGGGGCTCCTGATCATACTTCCAGACGAGCAGTGTTTAGGGAAACCTCAGCCCCAGGTGTCCCCGAGCAGCCCTGCAATGACAAACCCACCTGTGCAGCACAGGAACCTGCCTCGGTGCGCCAGGAAATGCAGGAATGATGAGGTGAGGACTGACCCAGCACAGTGGGGCACAGTGGAAACCTCCACTCTCACAAGGGCAATCCCTGGAGGGGCAGGGGCATCTCCACACAGAGTGCCAGGCTGGAATCCAGCACAGGTTGGTTGGGAACGCAAGCCCCCACCTCGTGCCAGACACTATGAGCAGATGGCCCTCCTTTAGTTCCTGAAGAACAGGGATCCACTTGCCAAATCAATGCTAATTTGCCCTTTTGCTGTCTGTCTCCACAGGCTACGTCTCGGCTGCTGAAGGATACGGAGCAGGGGCTGTGTTTTGGCTCTGGGACCAGGCATGGCACAGCTTGTGGACACAGCCCAGCCCTCCTTCCCTCTGAGAAGGGCTGGCCTCATCCCACAGAGCTGCAGGAGAGAGTCCCTTGGCTCAGCCATCTGCCACGATGCGTTCTGGCACCGCCTCGGGCCAAAGCTTCACCAGGGAGCATGGAAATAATTAAATGGTCTGGATGATCACGGGACCACTCTCGTGCCTGCCTGCAATTCTTCAGTTACTTATGAGGAGAGATGAAGCCATCATGCACATGAACGGCAAAAAGGGATGTTCTCTCAGGTGTCACTGCAGGAACTGAGGGGTGAGGGAGACCAGAGGATCATAAAATCACGGAATGGCTTGGGTTGGAAGGGGCCTTAAGAACCTTCCAGCTTCCACCCCCGCCATCGGTCCAACCTTCCAGAAGACCAGGTTAATCAGATCTCTGTTCAGGGATTCCCTCGCCTGGAATCCCTACAGGAATGGGGAGCCCACAGCCTCTCTGGGCAGCCCCAGCTCTCTGATCTCCCTCTGGGGAGCAAATCCAGGTGTCAGCCCTGTGGGATCAGGTAGACTTCTGCACTGGAGTCACATCAATGTGGGGGATTTTTCCCTCTCTTACCCTTTTCTGCACACAAATCATCAACTTTTGTAGTCGACTGTGACCCCTGCCAATGCCAGCAGCAGATCAGAGCACTGCCCTCAATCCTCAGCATTCCTGACCCAAAGAGCAAGGTGAGGAGAAGCATTAATTATTTTTTATTTTCTTTTTTTGTCAGGGCTGCCCTTTGGTAACTCCCAAAAAGCCGGTAAACGTGGTTAGAGCGGGTAGTTTCTGATTTGGCCACCAGGAGCATGAAGTTTGCTGCCAGTGCTTTCCATGAGATCTGGATCAGTGCTTTTCCCCCTCTCCCTCTCGCTCCTTTCCTCCTTCTCCTTTGCCTCTGCAAAGTGCGACAGCGTGGGGATGAATTGCCTGATTGTGCGCTCCTCTTTCCCCCGCCACGCCGCTCCAACAGCAGGGCTGGGGGATGGAGAAGGAGCCCAGCTGCCTCTTGTGGGCTGTTCTCTCTCCGCCCACCGCGCACTTTAAATCAGACACAAATTAACACCAACTCCTGGCATCCTTTATTAGCCGGATTGGCTCAGCCTTAGTTTGCTTTGCTTCTATCTTCTATTTTAATATTTTGTTATCTTTTCCCCACCAGCCCCACCTTCCTGAAGAGCACACCTAACGATAACGGCAACGCCCTGGAGAGCAGGGATGGCCCTCCAGCCCTTACAGGGAGCATTGATATCTGGTGTCCCGAGCTTTGATCCACGCACTGTGCCCCAGTAGGGGACAGCAGTCCCTCAAATGTCTCAAATTTCTGGGATTTTTTTTTTTAATTATTATTATCATCTTTTTTTACCCAAACTGCTCTCAAAGCATCGTTCAGGGAGAAACCCCATTCACAGAGTCACAAACGTGAAGAACATCACCTTTAGGGTACAGAGTGTTTGTCATTTATCATCTGAGAAGGAAATTATGTAAGATCTCTTCTCCAGCCCAGGGAATTGAGCTGAAATCTGACTGCCTAATGTGGGACACGGTGCAGGTAAAACCCTGAATCCTCTGTAGCTGCAAGAGATCACTGTCTCCAAAGGCTCCACCATGGCTTGGGATGGAGGTCCATCAGGAGATGTCCCCACTCTCTGAAAAAGGCGGCACCAACGTGGTCACTGATCCTCATCACCATGGGACTCCAGGACCAGAGTCTAGAGAAGAGACATCATCACTGGTGGAGACAAACAAATGGCTTCATGAGGGGTCACAGAGATGGTCAGACGGCTGCAGTACCTCTCCTCAAAGACAGGCTGAGAGAGCTGGGGTTGTTCTGACTAGCCAGAGAAGAGAAAGCTCTGGAGACCCCTCAGCACACACTCCAAGTGCCTTAAGGGAGCTTATAAAAAGGAGGGAGAGGGACTTTTTACATGAGCAAATAGGGACAGGACAAGGGGCTGTGGTTTTAAACTGAAAAAGGACAGATTTAGGTTAGAGATTAGGAAGAAATTCTTCCCTCTGAGGGTGGTGAGGCCTTGGCACAGATTGCCTAGAGAAACTGTGGATGCCCCATCCCTGAAAGTGTCCAAAGCCAGGTTGGATGGGGCTTGGAGCAACCTGGGATAGTGGGAGGTGTCCCTGCCCATGGCAGGGGGGTGGAACTGGATGATTTTGAAGGTCCCTTCCAACCCAAACCATTCCATGATTCCACAGGGCCCTGTCCCTCTTATACTCCTGTTTTTCAGTCCCCATCAGCAATGTAATTGATGGAGACAAGAGGAGAAGAATAAACAATGGGTTTCCTGCTGGAAGCACCATGGAATTGTCTGTCTCCTCCTGGCTGGCTGCTTGGCCACGTTTGCCAAGCTGCACACCATTCGGCAACTGTCAAACCTTTTGTGGATTTCCATCTCTGCAATATTCGTTTCTTAGCAACTCTGTTTGCTTTTAGCAAAAACAAAATGTCTCTGCCTGTGGCGTGCTATTTTGGGCAGAAACGGTGCTGTTTCGGGTCCACGCCAGTCAGAAGGACCCTAGTGAAAATGGTCCTGTCTGCCCACTCACGCTTAAGGGCACTGAGTGAAATTCTTATTTGTTTCCTGCATTCCACCTGCCACAGGGAAAGTGCAGCAGTCCTGGGCAGGCAAACAGCTCCTACGGCTACACTGCTGTTCCACAGTCCCTGCCATTCCTGGATCCTGGAGGAGATTGTATAACCCAGGTAATGAAGGTACAAGCCAGCAGCAAATTTTACAACGGAACAAAGTTCCAGCGAGAAAACGCAGTTACGCGACCCCTGTGTACCTTACTGGGAATGTCCTTGGGCTTGTAAATTTTGATTGGATCCAGCTCTACCAGAAGCTTTTCCAGCACATCCTGCTTGAGAGAAAGACCAATGAACTTGGAGAGCTGACCTTGTAAAAAGCTCAGCAACAATTTCTCCCATGGACCAAGAGTGAGCAGCACAACGTGAGGGTCACTGTGCCATTGCAGGATCTGTGTTTTTCATTTCTTTATTCTCATGTGATCACAGAATGGCTTGGGTTGGAAGGAACCTTCAGGATCATCTCATTCCACTCCCTGCCATGGGCAGGGATAATTTCCACTAGACCAGATTGCTTAGAATCTTGTCCAACCTATCCCTGAACACTTCCAGGGATGGGGAGTCCATCCTATTGTTTCATTCCCACCAAAATGTCACAAATCCAGTCTCTGCCTAGTTGAAACTGGAATGAGCGGCCAGGTCTTCTCAAAACCCATCTGCAAGGTAAGTTTTATCCTCCTTCATGAGTTCCCAGTAAGGGTAAAGACACACAAACTGACATTAAACAGCATCAGCTCCTCTTGAGATTATGATTTAGGAGATCTGATCGATTGGAAACTAATTCCAATTAAAAACCAACCAGGCAGAAATGCTGCCTCACTTCACAGGCTCAGGAAGGAGCTGAATTAAATAAGATCCCAGAAAAACAAATGGGACTTGAAGGCATTTAGGATCAGTGTGGGGAGATGGATGAATGGAAAATGAGACTTTTAGAAGGTGAAGATCAGCTGTGCTTTAAATATAACCGCAGACATCAAGTCTCCCACCCATCACAATCCCTCTATGTTGTATTCTCAGTTTGAGCTGAGTTGATTTGAGTTGAGCTCACCACCCTGAATACACCCCACACCTCTGAATTCCTCGGAATATTTAGGACATGATAGATATCTCACCAACTCAGTCTGCCTCTGGCATGAGGCTCCTTTACTTCTCCATTGCTCTGTGCCCACGGGAACTGCTGACCCCCTGATGTCTGATTTGTGGAAATTTGTACACTTTGCAAGTGGCTCAAATGACAATGGTTCTCAGTACGAATCCAGAAATCCCCAAAAGCTGGTTAAAAACCAGACAAAACAAAGAGGAAAAAAAATTAAGACTTGAATTTTAAAGACCTTTCACTGGCAAAACTGTAGATGCAGGATGAGAATAGAGGGAAGGAACTGGGAAACTCCAGAGATAATATCTTGAGGCCTCAGGAGGCCTCTGAGAATCAGTGAAATTGGACATGGAACTCAAGTGGTGTGGGAACTTGTAGAGTTTGTACAAGTTTTCCATTTTCTCTGGGAATAAGTACCATCCATCTTTGATATAGATCCAGAGTTATTCACTGACTCCAAGAAGCCTCAGTGACGTCAGCGGGGCCAGGAATCCATCTCTTTATTCCTGAGCTGAATGCCTACATATTGTTTTCATGCAGCTGTAAAGACCTCTTTTGTGCATCTTCTTGATTTTTCTCTGGCTCATTCATCCTGATTCATCCTCCTCTGCTTGGAGCTCCTTGAATATCCTGCAAGAAGCCCACACACTCAGACACATTCTTGCCTGAGCCTACATCAAAGCGCATTTGTCCAACTAATTTTTACTGAAATAAAGTTCCTGCCTTGCAAGATTGCCAAGAGCAATTGTTTTGGTGAATCATAAATACTGCAGAAAGTAAATGTTGGTTCAGGTTGTTTGTTTCCATCCTTGGCAGACCAAGCTCTAAGGGTACACATATTCCTCAGGAAACTGAGATTTTAGTTCAGCAAACAAACAATGATGGCAATGGATATTCATTAGGAGAGTCCTACATTTGACTCTTGGGAGGTGAATCTGCAGAAAATCATGAACTTCTCTCTGCCAAGGATCACCAAACAGCAGCAGAGGTGTGGAAGTAAATGCGTGTACATCCTCACCTCTTTGCTCAGCATCCTCACCTTGCCTGCAAACCCCCCTCTCCCAGGAAGACCCCAGGGACAGAAAGAGAAGATAAAGTAGATTGTGCCACTATAACTTGTGGGTTGAACCACAATGGAGACAGGTACTGTGCATTTTATCTGAACTTGTTTAAAGGAAAATACTCCTGTTGCCCAAGACTTGAGAAAATGGGGATTTTTTCAGCTCCGCTTTAACCACTGGGTTTTGATGTTTAAGATGCAGGCAGGCCCACCTGGAAGATGATGAAGTCATAGCATGGTTTGGATTGGAAAGGTCCAAAAGTGAGAAAAGATCATCTCACTCCAAACCCCTGCCATGGACAGGAACACCTTCCATTAAACACACAGAATGAGTGATTTAAGCTATCCTTGGATGCCTACAAGGCAGAGATGTAAATCCGAGCTCTCCCCTCAAGATTCCTCGGTCTGTCTATGGGAGGAAATGGGAATCTGAAACAGGGAGCGATTTTGGACAAAGCTACTTTGGTGCAAAGTGCTTCGGGCAGTCCCACACTGACAGAGGAGCTTCCAGGGGCACATTCTGGGGTCACTGCTGCCCCCATGTCCTTGGGAAGGGCATAAAATCCCACGGACAAATTCATCCATGGACAAATTCCTCAGCAGCACTGCTCAGTGAAGACAATTCACGGTGAGACAGAAACTGGACCTCAAAGCAGGGGTCCAGGCCCCACTTCAGGTCTAAGTGCCAAAAATGTTGTTGGGCCAGGGTCCTTTTCTGGAGCTCTGTTATATCTGTTTCTTCATGTCGATGGAAGATCTTTATCTTCTTCAGCAGATACTGATTAAGAGGCTCTCTAAATTTTTCTTTAACACAAATAATATATAAAGGTAACACTGTCATATTTCATAATATGGTGACTGTAATTCCACTCCTGTTAAAGAGCAATTGCAGTGTAATTATGATAAGTGTGTTCTCCGACACTCTTTAATGCCACAAATACAAATGTAATGTAATTATACTCCATTACGATATATATTAATATTGCAATTTAATTCTGCCATAATGCGGTAATGTAATTGGTAATTATAGGACTCTGTGTTGCATGTATCAGTGCTTTACACATGTGCACACACATGCACACACCCCCTCGTGTCTTGGAGAAGAAGTGACTGAGCAGTTCACTGTGTGGCTGAGAATAAACACTGTAAATGTCACTGCAGTGCTGCACATTCAATTCAGATAGCACAGGGACACCAGAGAGCCAACACAAACCACTCACTCATGCAGTTAATGTTCTTATTATAGCAACAGAAATAATTATTGATTGAGGGAAAAAAAACCCCAAACCATGGTATAATTGCGTTTTAATTGCAATATAATTCTACTGTAATTACACTTTTTCTGTTATTTGGCTCGGCCAATAACAATCAGGTTAGTGAGACATTGTTCTCATAATTTTAAAAGATTGTATTATTGTGTGATATTGCACAGCATCCCAGGAGAAGAGGTTTTGTCGTTGATCAATTATTTCAACATAAACCTGGATTAGTGTTGGAAAATTAACAATCAAGAGGAACATTCCTGGGTAGTCCTCGTGAACCCTTCGTGGTTCTGGTATCTCCTAATCACTGGCACTCAAAAAAATCTGAAAATAATATTGCATGTCAAGATGAGATGCCAGAAGATGGGTCCCTACTCTCAGTTTAGAACGCTCTGTCAGATTTAAGGAGTCTGATTGAAAAAGCCAAAGCGTTTAGAGTGCAAAAGGAAGATTACTCTATCTGGTTCTCTATTCTCTCCCCAAAATATCACTTGATTCAAGACTACCCAGGAAATATGAGAAAGAAGGTTATGGATGCTGATCCCACTTTTCTCAAGATGCAATGCCATGAACAACACCCCTGGATCCCTCTGAAGTAATTGGTGATGGAAGATGTTGTTCCAGAGAAGCTCTAAAGAGAATTTTGTTACTTGTCTCAGAAACCAGAAAGGTCTGGGAGACCTCACAAGTGAAGAGACAATTATCTCATCATCAGCCTCAGAACATTTTTGTGCTCAAAGCATTGGCAAGAACAATTAGTGTCCTCCCTTCTTGTATTCCCCCTCTTATTTCCTATTCATTAAAAAAATAATAAAAAATCAAACTGAATGAAAAAGTTGGAGAAGGAATGAAATCCTGTGTGCCTCCCGGATACTCTGGGTGATACAGTAGCCATGGCAACAAGCAGTACAACAGAACTCCTTTACCTTTGATTTTTCCTTTTCTGTCTTAATGTTTACAAGGAAAAAAAATAGTTTTTGTTCCCAGTTCATCTCCTGTGTAGGCCAAGCAAAACACTTTGCACAGTTTCTCATGAGGTTCTCCCTCTTTTTCATCATTTACACATGGACATGACCAAGCCCCAGATGAAATCAGGTTGTCTATGAAGTTTTCATCCCCTGTTATTAAACCCCCTCCCAAAACAAACCCGAAAAACGATAGGAGAGGAAGGTGGGAGGTGAGCTGGAGACATCCTGAACAGCACAACAGTTTAACACTGACTAATTCCCACAGCAGATCCTGGAGACCAAACGTCCTGGAGGGTCCCAGGAGGGATTAAACAGATCCACAGAGGCACAATCGATCCATGGTTATTGAACAGGTTTTTTTCAGACACAGCTCCAAATCAGAGAAAAATAATCATCCTTCAGCCAGCAACTGCTGGTTGTAAGCAGTGAGCAGCACAGATGGGATACTTTATGCTCACTCCTTTCTGCTTTATTCCCCCCATTGGCATCTGCCCAGCAAAGAGGTGGAATCACCACCCCTGAAAGGGTTTGAAAAATATGCAAATGTGGTGCTTAGGGACATGGTTTAGTGGCGACCTGGCAGTGTTGGGTTAATGGTCGGAATCGATGATCTTAGAGGCCTTTTCCAACCTGAATAATTTAATGATTCTGCACTATTTTTGTGAGCTCCACTGATCACTGGTCTCCCCCAGCACGGCTGTTACAGATTTTGTGTTTGAAGTCATACCCAGCCTTCAAACGCCCCACCTGTCCCAGAGAACAGGAGGTGTTGCAAGGTGAGGGATGATCCCAAGAGAGGATGTGGGCCAGTGAACCCAGCTCAGCATTCGACAAAGGCTCTGGTGTGGTCCCCAAGCTCAGGAAGGATCTCTGGTGAGATCCCTTGCCTGACAAATGCCAGATTGTGCAGCAAACCACAGATCGTGTGCACATCATGGACTGCTGGTCCAGGTTGTGCCTCCGGGGCTGGGAATGGTTTGTGGGTTTTCATGGCATTCCAGGGGAACCTGAAGCAAGCACAGTGGCACAGGAGATGAGCTCAGAGCCATGGCCCAGTGCCTGCCACTGCAGAGGTATTCAAGCCTGGCGTCTTGTGTGGGTTTCTTTTTTTAAAATGAGCTGATTTCAGGCCAAGGCTCCAAGCAGAAGTTCAGGGTGGCGAGGCCATACCCCAGACACCAGATTCACCCAGATCCTCTGAGAGAACAGGGTTCCTCTTGACTACTAGGGAAAGAATTGGAGGGGGGTTTTTGGCTTTGGTTTTCATTTTTTTTTTCATTTGTTTGTTCTGTGGGTTGTTTTGTGGTGGATTTTTTTGCCAACAACACCCACAGGGGACACTGACTGGAGCCTGGCTTTGACTTTTGCTCTTTCTCACCCTGCCCAGCAATAACACCATGGGCACACAGAGCACAAGAACCTTTACCCATCCTTGCAGCTCCAGCCCTTCCTTCTCTCCTGGAGCAGGCAGGCAGACTGCAGCAGCTCCGAGAGAGGGGCCAAGTGTTCTCATGCTGCTCCCCAGAGCCAGACTGAGGCAGAGTCAGGCTCTGTGCTAGGGCTTGGGCTTGCAACCAACGCTGACACTGCATTGCAGCACTAGGGAAAGTGGGGAGGGAAGAAAACGGATGCACATCCTGCAGGGAAAACAGCAGAGGTGGGATCATCCTCCCCATCCCTGGTGGGAGCCCTTTGTCCAACAGGGCTGCGCTCCCCTGGCACTTCATCACGGAAATACACAGAGGGAAACCTAGCACTGACAAGTGAAAAAAAATAAAAAGTAATTAAAATAAAGCCAAACTCCCAAATGTGTAAAGTGAAAGCCTAGCTGAGCTGGCACTTCTGCTTCCTTCCACAGCCTAACTCATTACTTTATTGAGTGCTCTGGGATACTCGGAGTGTGAGGCTGTGCTCTTAAAAAAAATGCACCACTGTCCTGCAGTCAATTCCATTCGTGTTCAATAGAAAGCAGATCAGGCTGTTACAGAGCAAGCCCTGCCAGAACCAATAACTGTACCAGCCATGGCGTTATGCTAAGATGCTGCTTCAATAAATTATCAGCTCGGAAAAGTCTGGATCCTTGAATACTCGAGAGATTTGTGACTGCGCAAACCTGTGTATGGATACAGATAAATGCAGTTAAACAGATTCACTGGATGCAGTTGGCTGAGGAGTCTCTGAGTAACAAGGATTGACACATTTAAAGCCCTAGGTTAAAACTGGGACTTGCTGGCCCATCTCCAGAGATGAAAAAAAGTCCATATTTTAGGAACATGGTAGCTAAAGAAGGGGGAACCCTGCATGTCAACCCCCAAACCACTGTGTTTATGTAGAGAAAGGTCTAGAAAGGATGATCCCAGTGGATCCCTGGGACTCATTTATGCTGCCAGGTCATGGCAAACACTAAAAACTATCTCCAGAAGAAGAAATCAAAGACTGGCTGGTGAGAGAGAGGAGATTTGGGAAGAACACTAACAAAATCCGTAGGGAAAATGGGGAAAATTTTCCTCTCTGTGTGGGAAAAGCCATTCAGTTGAATCCACTCGAAGAAGGACTAGAATAGATGGAGAATAAGTCCACTGGGAAATAACACTGTGACTCCTGTCCCCCCAGCACATGGTTAATGCTGAGGATACAGTGCCATTCCTGGAGCCTTCCTGGAGGTCTTGAGGAGTCCCTGGGCATGGAGAGAGCTTTTTCCAAGAGTTTGGGTGATTTGTTTCAGAAATCATAGCAAGGCTGATCCTGAAAGAAGCCACCTCCTGAGGGCCACACCCTTCCAGGTGTCCTGAGTTGTGTCTTCTCATGAGCAGAGTCTCTGTTACTGAGACAACCCTGAGACTCTGGCAACATTAAGAGTGGTCAGGTGGAATCTATGAGGCAATTTCCTACTAATCTACAGGGATCCAGCTTTCTTCTCAAAACTGGGGCAAAAACTCGATTAAGAACTTCCTGTAAGACCTCAAGAGTACTGAAAGCAGCTACTGCATCCATTGTGTTTACTCATCACTCACCCTATCCTTCCCCTTTTGGAACATCAAGCGCATCTCCAACGGTCTAAAGGACCACGTATTTTACTGTTACATAACGAAAATACTCAAACAAAGGAGGGAATGAGGAAGGGGGAGCACAGCTACAAACAGCGGACTGAATTTTAAGTCAAAGAAAAAAACCCCAAAAAAGTCACCTGCTCAAACATCAGCCCTACTTTTCTCCCTCCCTCAGTGGGCTGAACCACAGCCTCATTGCCTGGCTGATGAACCCTGAAAGGCTGCAGCCCCGAGCAGTTCTCTTCCAGGGAGCTTCCTTGCATTTCTCTTGGCAGCCTGTGTTCAGATACGAAGCTTTTTTGGGACGCATTAGCACAGACGACACTCTGCAGAGAGGAATTGTGCTGTGGTGGCTGCTGAGTGTGGACGCAAGTCCTCCTTCCCTCCCCGGATGATGTTTCTATTATTGTTCTGGGGTTCATAACAACACAACTCAGAGCGTTTCCTGTTTGTCCTGTAGGACACAAACACTAAAAAATTATCTCTTCTCCCTTGCCAGATTGAATTCCTGGGGTGGGGGCAGAAAGGGGAGCAGGTAATGGGCCCAGAGGGGCAGTGGAATTGAATTCCCAGATCCTGAGCTTGGAACTGAATTTTCCATCGATAGCATTTGTAAAATGAAACAGTGCTGACACTTTTAATAGTAGAGCTTGCATGAATTTTATTTAATTTTGCTTGTTGACTGGTTTCTTCCCAAGAACCCAGATTTACCGAAAATAAAGGCAGTTGATTTTGCAGTGCTGGAAAGATTCAGGTTTTCCTTCCAGGAGAACCTATTTACAGCAAGATCTGCTTTCTTGGGAAAGCTGAGATGGAACAGCTCAACTACCCCATGTCCTGGAGAAATGCCATGATGGGAAGTTGGCTTGGGGCAACTTGGAATGAAGAATGGTGAATTTAATTTCCAGAGGACTGGCTTGATTCCTGTTTGAACCAATGAGGGAAAAAAAAAAAAGTAAGTTTTTGTTTGGATCAATTGTGAAAAAAAGGCGTTTCCTTTTCATGGCTCCCTGTTGAATTTTGTGGTCCTTCCTGAATTTTTAACCAGGTTGGTGCTTGCACCTATGAAAATGCAAAGCAAACAAATACTAACAATGCTACTGATGACATTTGTCAGTGAAACTGAGAGATTTCTCCTCTGCCACCTGAGATCTGGTCTGAGAGATGCTGCCAGGGAAGGATGGATGGAGTCCAGTTTCTTTTTGCTTTCACTGTGTATTTTAATCTCTGCAGTTTTCAGTCCCACACCTTTTACAGGCATGAAAATAAGCTTCCAAGCAAAGATCATCTGCTGGTATAAACCAGAAAAACTCAATCTTATCAACCAAGAAATGTCATTTCAAAGTGACTCATTATTTTTTAACAAGGGACCAGAGAGAGAAAGTTTCCTTTCTTACAGTCAGATGATGCCTCTCTTTGGCAATTCAAGGGAGTGAGGCTGGGGAAGTGTCTGGAGCACAGGTGTTACCAGGAGTGTCTGAGGGAGCTGGGGTTGTTTAGTTTGGAGGAAAGGAGGCTCAGGGAGGATCTTCTTGCTCTCCACCTGACCGGGCTCTGAAGCTAAGTGGAGGTCAGTCCCTTCTCCCAGGTGACCAGTGACCAAATGAGAAGAAATGGCCTCAAGTTGCTCCAGGGAAGGTTTAGATTGGCCATTAGGAAACATTTCTTCACAGAAAGGGTTGTCAAGCACTAGAAGAGGCTGACTGACCATCCGTGGAGGGATTGAAAAGACTGTAGACGCGGGGTTTAGAGACATTGTTTAGTGTTGGCCATGGCAGTGCTGGGTTAATGGCCAGACTCAATGATTCTATAGGTGTTTTCCAACCGGAAATGTTATTTGTTCCACTGAAGGAATTAAAAAAAACCCACCGTGCTCCAGCATCCCAGATAGCTTTTGATCCCTGAAAAAGAAACAGCCTGGCTTGACATTCCCACAACACCACTGAACCAGGAAAACGGTGCTCTGGAGGGTCCTGCCTCGCACCCTCTGGGACTGAACAGCGGTGACTGCTCAGTGCAATAACCCCCAAAAAAGCACTGGTCATTTTCCAAAAGCTAATGACAAGTTTGTTCGTTAATGGCCCACATCAGAGCCAAGGGCGATTAATGATCTAACAAACCAGTCGATGAACTGGTAATGAAGACCAATTATGAGCCATATCATCACCCCCCCCCACCAAAGAATCCCCTTTATTAGCCTTTTCTTCCCTCTGTAGAGGGTCTTGGACAAGCCCGGGGCTATTTCAGGAAATTGCTGGCTCCCTGGAAATCAATAACCAATCAACACCTGGAGCTTATGCAGGAAAAATGCCTATGCCAGAAAACAAACCCTCCAAGAAACATTTTACCTAGAAAATTAATGAACCCAACATGTAATGTGATTTGCCTTAGACTCAGCTGTTCAACAGCTTGTTCAAGGGACTGTTTTTCCTTTGTTTAAACCCCTTGCTAAAAGTGTACGATGTAGGGGAAAAACACATGGAAGTGGAAAACCATTTTCTAAGTTATGATACTGAGTGACCAGAATGAGCTCCTTTGCTGGGATAGAGTCAGGGAAGCGTAGGAAAGGTTTGTCCAAAAGAGGCATCTATAATGTAGGGATGTTATTTTAGGAACTGGAGAGTCCACAACAAACTTCCCAGGTGCTTAAACAACCCTGGGTTGGGAGAACATTGAATCAGAGATAACACACAGAGAGATCTACTCCATCTCCAGGCCAAGCCCATCTGGAGAGGGACTTTTGACAAGGGCATGCAGTAATAGGACAAGAGGGACAAAAAAAATCTAGGAAAATCTCTGCCATGTCTAATTTGGATATCCAGCACTGCAGTCAAAGCCAGTGGCTGGGTTCTTTTGTCCTGTAAATCCAGAAAAACATCTTATTTTCTTTCTTTACCACAATTTCTCGTGTACCCCTACAGCTGGCAAAGTGGACTCATGTCTCTACTATGTTTTTCTGTAGAGAGGAAAAAAAATATTTGTTTGTTCTTCAACATCAGTTGTATCCTTATCTAAACTTTGAATTCACTATGTCATTAAAAGCTGATTAAAAGGATACTCTACCATAAAATCTTAATACTTTGTTTCTAGAAGTACCAATAAGAGATGTTATTTGGGGTGAACACATCTCTCCTATTTAGGATCTAGAACTGTCAATTCAGAGGCACTGGAGGAGACTCTCCCTTTCAGTATCCACCCAAGTCATCACCAGATAGCTTCTTTTGAGGACATCATGTGGCAGCAGTGGGCAGTGAGAGACTTTGCTCAAAAGGGAGTCAAAATATCACTCAGGAGATTTGGGAATTCCTGGAGCCAAGGGCTGGGGACCCCAGAGCTGGATACTGTCCCAGGAGAAGACATCTGCATTCTTTTAAGTCTTCTGTGGTAAAAGCGTGAAGGTCTTTAACTCCAACAATAGGCACTTACACAAGATTTACCCCTGGTTTTAATATTGGCAGTGCTGGAGGCACAGAGGAAGCAAGAGTGGTACGAGCATGGGAGCCTTCAAGCGGTGAAGAGAGAACGGGAGCAGCCTCCTCCAAGTGATTTTTTCCCCCAAGGAGCTGAATCACTTCTATGAGTGGTTTCAGGGTGTGGGCTAGATTTCACGCCTGGTTCTGCCACCAGGCTTCGGCTTTGTGGGGAGCAGTGGGAACAGTGCATTGGTGCAGTCTGCATTGATGGCAGCAGCCCAGCCCAGCTCTGACTGCTTGAGCTGCACCGGTGTAAATCATCTCTCAGCCTCCCCATGATAATGTGAGTCACTGATCCTGGCACTTGGCTGTCTTGGCAGGTCTCCCAGAATCTGTTGCATGGCTCTCGGCAGCCAGGGGATGCTTTCAATGGGATTTGTGGGTAGAGGGATATTGACTTCTCCATGCCTTGGTTTCCTCGTTGGTGAAACAAAGTTAATAACCCTAACCCACTCATTCAAATAAGGAAGGAAAACCTTATAAAAAAACTTAGCCAGCTGTGGTTTACGTGATGCCTTGTGATCCTGTGGCAGAGAGAACTTGAGGAGAGAAAAGTCCAGTTACTCTTAATAGTTTTAAAAGTCTCTCCTCCACACTCTGTCGATTGGCTCATGCTGACTTAATCTCTGAACTCAGCTGAGCATCTACTCACCCAGAATTAGCCCCGGGGATGGGGAACCCAATTCACGTTTCACTTGCAACCTGCAATGTGAGGCCCTGATCCTTCTCACCAGCTGGAGCTGGTTAGGGGGTATTGTCTTGTTTCTCTTTTAAAACACTGAGCTGTCCTGCTAAGTCTGTCTCTACTTGTCTTGCTCCTTTGTTCCCTGCTGATCAATTTGATCTAATTCACTCTTCTTTTTCCACACATTTAAAAGTTCTTTATAGTACAGCACCTACTATAGCTGCCAAACTTTTCATCTTTTAATTTCAAGTTCCTCTCCCCCTCCACTTCATCTAATCTTTATTAATTAACTAGTTAATAACCATCAATTATTCTATAAATAAACAAGTGGCTGAGCAGCCTCTGTGCAGTGCTCCCCTCCTTGTGAGCAGCATGGTACCAAATTCTCCAATTCAGTCTTTGCAGCCGCTATTTCGATAGAACAAAATTTGTACCCTGGGACAAACGTTTTGCTGTTGCCCAAGAACAGAACATTTCAAGTGCTTTGAGTACGAGAGAGCAGTATTAGGACTGCCATCAGTCTTCTGAGACTGAAGAAAGTTAAAAAGAACACAGCAGAGCTCCTCACTTCCACAGGCATCTCTCTAACAGCCCAGTTTTTGGAGGAGGCCTGAAGAAACGCAGCCATCCAGGCTAGGCCACTGAATTTGGGATAGGGGGCCATCAGCTTTTCTGTTTTGGACCCACACAAACCCAGTGGGTCAAAAACTGGTCTTACTTCTACCAGAAGGAACAGGGAGGCCAAAGAAATGTGAATGGGACTGCTATTTCTCTTCAAAACAAGATAATGGTTTGGGAACTGTGTTGGTTCCCAGGTTTGTCACATCCTGGGTGCTTTCAGGTTAAGTCACTCGGGTCTGTGCCTTGGCTGCCCTACTGAAAATGCACCGTGGGGTACCACTGTGGGTTCCTCAGAACATCTCAAGAAATGCTTTGGAGTCTCCCATGAAAGGCTCTGCAGCAGGGGCCAGCTGTTACCAGCAGAGTCACACCACATTCATGCAGATGTGAGTGCTGAGGTGGTCTGTAAAATCACAAATCACAGAACGGATCAGGCTGGAAGGGACCACCATGGGGTCATCTGGTGCCACCTCCCTGCTCCAGTAGGCCCAGCACAGGGCACAGGGCACAGGGCACAGGATTGTGTCCAAATGGCTCTGGAATATCTCCAGGGAGGGAGACTCCACACCCTCTCTGGAGAATTTGTTCCAGTGAGTTGTCATCTGCACAAGAAGTTCTTCCTCGTGTTCAGGTGGAACTTCCTGGGCATAATTTTCTGCCCATTCCTCTTGTCCCATTGCTGGGCACCATGGAGCAGAGCCTGGTCCCTGCTCTGAGCCCTCCCTGCAGACACTGCCAGACATTGATAAAATCTTCTCTCAGTCATCTCCTCGAGGCTGAACAGGCCCAACCATCTCAGAACTGGCCCAACTCTGTTAGAAATCCCAATGTTTTCTGTTATCTGCCCTCTCCATAACAACATTATAGTGCCCTTCTGCTCTGTCACATAAACCCAGAGGTTCCCAGTGCCACCAAGACCAGACCATTACAGTCCATACAAGAGGGGACCAGGGGCAACTTCACAGATGAGACCATGGACGCAGCAAAAGTTTGAGGCTTACATCGTTGACATGGGCTCCAGGTGAGCCAATGTTTGGTGCTGTTCACTGAGACTTGGCTCATCCTCTTGTACCTGTGGCTGAGGTACTCCCCAGCCTCAGTTTTGGATACCCTTCCCTGTGACTCCCCCAGAAAAGAGAATTATCCTTTCCATCATAGAAGATCAGCCCTGTTCTGCGCAGGACCCAGTCCTCCCCCAACAAGCCCCTGAAATAAACGCAAAATTCTCGCTGATTTTAGGAAAGAACATGTCAGGGCTTTAATTTCTTGCTCTCCCTTCCCAGAAGGAACCATTTACTCTTCTCTCTCCTCTGAAACAGTCAGAGAAATTTTTCACCACTGCGCTGATGGAAGAAACGACTCTGCTTAATAGAAGCAGATAGAAAAAATATGAGGTCATTTGGTCACAAATGAAAAACTTGCCTAGTCTTATAGTTTAGTGCTGAGTTTGCCTGGCCCCTTTTATGATTAGATTATTACTTATTCACTTATTCGCCTATTTAATCATATCAAGGAAGAGTGCCCTACATGACCCTTCTGGGTACTTGCTGATTCCTTTGTTCTTTTATTCTGCTTTTAACTGAGATTATTTCCATACAGGTTCCTTTCATAATGAGCCTTGAATTATTGTACTTTATCATCCATAAGGTGCTTCTCTGGTTTGCTGGTGTGTCCCTATCTATCTGAGCTATTCCTGCAGGACACATTACTCTTAAATGACTCACAAGGATCAGCCATTCACAGAGTCCTGGATTTTAAGGATGGCTGGGCCCTTCTCTTTCTTAACCTCCTGAAAAGTTATGGCCTTAGACATTGTTCCTGAACTTCCTGGCTGTCATAGTGCGTCTTTCAAAACTAATACAAACTAAATCAAAAGGTACAAAACTTGTCAGGGCACTAAGCACCAGCAGAATGTGTGAATGAATTACAGCTTCCAACTTCAGATCTCTCTCTCTCTCTCTCTCTTTTTTTTTTTTTTTTTCCTTTTTTTTTTTTCTTTCTTTTTTTTCTTTTTTTTAAACTCTAACACAGCTTCCTTAGCCAGAAATTTGGGGTTTTGTTGGTGTGGGGTATTTTTAAGTAAAGATGATTACACAATGATACATTGTGTAAGAGAGAAGGCAACATGAAATTCTACATAGGACGCTGTTTACAGATTTCTTGTGAAGTTGTCCCTGTGAACATCTATGATTTGTTTAAAAATTGACCCTGTGTTCTCTGGCTGCATCTACCTGGTTTAACTAAGAGTCATTTCATACAGGGGCGCTTCTTCTATCACAACACATCCACGACACAGTAATATTATCCCTATCTCACAATAAAGAACACACAGGGAGCAAGGGGACTTGTTTGTGGGACTTGTATTTCTTAGTTAGTAGCAGAGACAGGAGGAAAATTTTAGAGTGCAGGTTCTCAGTTTTGTTGTTCAGTCGTTAAACCTCATCCAATCGCCACCCCAAAATGTGTTATGATTTATTTCTATTTTTGCTTATCTTTCCTTAGTCATTGGACTGCATTGGGCGACTTCTTGGATTCCTACTTAGCCTCACCCCCCAGGTATCAAGCTGGGAATTGAACTCTGCTTTTAAAATCAGAGGGTTCTTTCAGTGAAAGGAATGTAAGAGACAAATTGCGAATCTGCAATGGCACCAATGCATCTCTTGCTAAGAAAAGATGCAGTAGTAGTCAAAATTTCATCCTGGTTTCATCTAACTGACCAGTCAGAAGTACCCACTTTAGTCCAAGCAATAGGAAGGACAAAGCTCAGAAAGATGACTCATATCCTGAGCCAAGGAAAATATAAAATTTGCGTGTTCAGCTTTGGTCCAGAGCACAGAAGTTTGGACTGACACTCTTTCACATGACTAGCAGCTGAAAGCTGTGCCCTGGGAGACAACCTGGGAAGAAAACATGATCCAAGAAATTCCAGGGAAGCAGTGAGGCTCTTGAAATGCAGTTGTCCTGCCTCACCTCGTGGGCCAAAGGTTTCACCCAGGAAGATTTTCATCCAGGAGGATTTCATCCAGCACAGGAGCTGTGACCTGCAGCAATCTGTGCATGGCCTCGGAAGGGACAATTCTGACTGGGAGGAAAGAGCTGGAAAATGTGCCAGGCACCTCACTGGCATTCATGGCACTGAGCTGCTGCAGGGCTGGCCTTGGAAAAGTTCACAGAATCACTGGGTTGTTTGGGTTGGAAAGGACCTTAAAGATAATTTTATTCCAACCCCTCACCATGGGCAGGGACACCTCCCACTTGAAGAGGTTGCTCCAAGCCACATCCAACCTGTCCTTGAACACTTCCAAGTTGATTCTCAAAAATCCATGGCTTTCATGGCTTGGCATGAAACACCTGAGTCCCACACCACCAAAATATTCTGTTGTGAGAACATCAGAGGCACAGAGCAGTGTTTGTTGTCATATGATGAGACCACACATTAAGTGTGTGAGTGTGTGTGTGTGTGTGTAGCCGTGTTTTCAACTCCTCCACCCACACTGATCCCACCAACCTACTTGGAGAAGATTCCTGAGCCCAGCCTGCACAAAATTTGGAGTTCCAGGCCCTTTTTAGTTGGCTCAGTCCATTGAACCAGGATGGACCAGACTTCTCCAGCAGATTTTCACTTTAGCTTAAGTCTCTCAAACATGGTTTACTTCCAAATACAGGATCTGAAACCAATGTATATAGGCAGTAGGCACCCTATTTCATAGTTTTATCTGTTTTCAAGGTGGATAATTCCATAAAAACAAGTTTTAGTGCTCCCCAAGTAGGCAGCAGTAATCTAGAAAGTTGAATCAGTGAAGAGTCACCACATGTGACTGACTCTCCAGATGGGCCACAGAAATGACTCCTCTGTCATTGTCAAATGGTGTGATTTCTGGACATTTGAGATGTACAAGAACCCCAGAAAGAACTGGTGCTGCAATTCCAGCTGGCATTTTACTGGAAAACAAGCAGTGTATGCTCACTGGTGTTTGAGCAATGCAGAAGATGAGTGGCCAGCACATTAGACAGAAACATTCATCACAGTTTGTTCTGCAGTGACCAACACCTCAAAGAGTCAAAGCGGTGAGGAAGTGGAGGAGTTGACATAGCGAGATTACAGAGTCTTCAAATACAGCTAAAAGTTGAAAAAACAGCACCCATGGGTAGGTGCCTGGTAGGAGAAAAAAAATCCCTGTCCTTTATAGGCCAGTGTGCCAATAAATTGTGCAGGGAGATGTGATCAGGGACGGTGTTTCTCCTGAAAAATTGCGGTTTTAATTCCTTCAGGAGGGTGGGGAATGAACTTGACTCTTTGAATTCCATTCATTCATAACACGGAATCAGAAACACCTTTACAAATAATACTCTTGTCATGCTGTGTGGTTGTTAAAGCCTGTGGGTTTTGGAGGGACTGGGACCCAGGCAGTGGTTTAGACAAAAGCTGAGCAGGATTCTGAGCAGTGATTAAAGGACAAGTTTATAAAAGAAGCTGGCAGATGATGAAAGGAAATTGTCAGGTGATGCAGTCACAAAAGGCAAACAAATAAAAACAAATTCAGGGAGCAGCGATTTCTGTCTGAAGGCAGAAGAATCAGCATGTCCAAAAAGGAAAGGGAAGGGAAGGGAGTGTGGAGATGAAGGAGAGGAAACAAGATTGTACTTCCATTCTGAGCAGAGAAAAACCAAGTTTCAGACCCGACAACCCAGTGAAATAGTTTATTACTTCAGCTTTCTGCTATTTGTTGCTGTCTATTTATCTCATTTTATTAAAATACTGAATCCATTTCTTTTGTGAAGTGCCCATTATACAGAGTTAAAAATAACTTTTTAAGCCTCCTGTGATATGGATTGCAGCAGGAGCAATGAGTCAAAAAGAGAGCTATTTCTCATCTGCTGCTTCTATTTCCAAAAACCAATCACATGGATGTGCTAAGATTGATTTAATAGGATCAGAGCAGTGATTGGGATCCTGGAAAGAAATGGGATCACAAACACAAGATTTCCAAAAAGTGAGGACTAAAATTATGTGCCATACAAGGCCAAGTGCAAGGTCCTGCAGCGGGTTGGAGCACAACCTGGTATCAATACAAGCTGGGGGATGAAGGAATTGGGAAGAAGACAGAGATCCTGGTGGATGAAAAGTGGGACATGATCCAGCACCATGTGCTTGCAGCCCAGAATGTCCACTATATCCTGAGTTTCTGGGATTATCATCCTCAGCACCACTCTGGTGAGAGGAGAAGGCGCCAAGCTCCAAGGAGGCCCCTTCAGCACCTAAAACGGGTTTGTAAGAAAGATGGGGAGAGACCTTTTAGTAGGGCCTGTAGGGGTAAGACAAGGAATAAAGATTTTAAAATAAAAGAGGGAAGATTCAGACCAAATATAAGGAAGAATTTTTTTCCATGAGGATGGTGAAATGCTGGGCCAGGTTGCTCAGAGTTTGCTGGCAGATTCCATGTCCCTGGAAACATTCAAGACGAGGCTGGATAGGGCTCTGAACAGCCTGGTCTGCCTGAAGATGTCCCTTTTCATGACCTTCTAAGGACATCTGGTCTAATCCAAGCTCTTCTGTGATACCATGGCTGTAGGTTGGGTGAGCAGGTTATGGTATCACCGTGAACCCCCTGATAACACACCGAGGTGGGAACAGCTTCCTGATATCACCCCTAAACACTGATATCCCCCCAGCTCACCTACTCGGCCTCTTCAAACATGGCAGGAGAAGAAGCAAAGCAGAAAAAGAATTGGACATCACATACCCAGTGGGGTTCTAAACTTAATCGTTGTAAGGGGGTACCAAACATCTCGTCTCAGGTTTCTCTCGCTGGGAAGTAAGGAGTGCAAAAAGAAATACCCAGCATACAGGGAATTGTGATGATGTAGCTTAGAAAATGATGGGGAATTGATCAGAGAAGAATTAGATTCCAGGATAATTAAGAAATAGTAGAATTAGGATAATCCGGGATTAGATTCTAGAACACTAGAATTAGAATGGTTTTCACAGTCCTGGCAGTACTCACACTAACCTTGCACTGAACTGTCCTCAGAACAGGGCAAGTCCTGCGAGATGGGCTCAGGATCAAGCAGAACCTGCCTTTCTCTGGTGTTAAACCATCATTGGCTGCTGATCTCTGGGAAAAGAGTGAATATCTACCTGGCAACCCCAGCTCTAAAGGAGCCCTTGCAAGTCAAAAATGAGTGTCCACCACCTCTTCCTGAAAGACTCAGAGATGTTTTGTCCATGTTGCAGATTTGGACTTCTGACAAAGACATGGAACAAGTTTTTCAGAGTCCCACAGGGCTCTGAAAAGTAAATTTCCTGCTGATTAAACCAACCATTTCCACAGGAGACACTCCCAACCCTTCTTTGGAGGATTTGTCTCTCTTTGCAAGCTCAAAGAATGAAAGAGTCTGCATGGAAATGGCTGAGAATACAGGGGAAGCAGGAAATACATCTCTGGGTTCCTTTTGCACTGGGAATATTCACTTCACTGATATCTCACAGAATCAAAGAATTGCAGAAAATCCTGAGTTGAAAGGGACCCACAAGAAACAGGACAGCCCCAAGAATCTCACCATGCATCTATAGTTGCTTAACCAATTACTGCAACAACCAAAGAAATTAAATACATTGTAATATAAATATATGTACATATAAATCCATGTATAAATATAGCTACATATATAAATTCATGAATGAATATGTATTATATGCAAATATATATATATTTATAAAAATGCATTTATATACGCATATAAATACATTATATTGGTTTAGGGAAAAAGATAAAGGCAACAGCTGCTGCTTCAAAACGGGAAAATAAAAGCCCTGGAACAAATTTCTCAGACTCCTGCAGGGCTTCCTTTTACAGCAGCTCTCCCAGGCATAAAAAGAATTTTTTCCTGCCCTGGGTAGAAGGGCATATCAGCCCTCCAGCTCCACTGTTACGTCATTTAATGCCTATTGCCTGGATTAATAGGCCTCTCAATTGAAAATACTTTTTGGAGCAGAACTTGGCTGCAGCTGTTTTCCTTTCTGGGGATCTCCTACAGTGCTCTGTAAAGCAGCAGATTAAATACTGATGGAGCAGTGCTGGGAAACAACAATTGTATCTGTGGTGATTGTTCATACTTATGCCTGGACATAAGAGCTCGGCATCTGAGTGAGAGAATATTAGTTGAGATGATGGGGTCGTGCTTTGGTGTACCCAGGCTCATATTTAGGAGGTATAAATAGAGCAGCAAACACCTTCACAGGGCTAAAGGTACATTAATTGTACTTTCTGTGACGGCCTGTAGTCTTGGTAGAGATAGATGCACTGGCGATACATCCTAGCCTTGAAAATCCAGGTGCTCATCGGATTTATTAGCAGCGGAATGGTTTCTCTTGAAACAAAACCATTTTAGGAGGTTCAATGCATAATTGATCCTGTAATACATAATTCGGATCAGCATCGCTGCTTCTCATCCTCCTGAAGGTACTTAGCAAAGTCTGAGTTGTTTACAAGAGTCATGGGTGAGAAGGTTTTGGAGAAAGGAAATGCTATCCCGTCCTTCTTCCCTTGCTCCTCACCCGAAAGCACTGGGCGTGCGATCTTCGCGAGTATGGGCAGCACTGGTCAAACACAGATTGTTGTGAAGCACAGAGCGCCCAGCTGGCAGCAGCTGCTCTCTGAGTGCCCCCACACCCTCCCATCCCAGGAACTGGGCCCGGTGCTGAGTGACCCACAGGGTGACGGGAAGCAGCGTCATCCCCTCGTGATGCCAAGGCTGGAGTCAGCAGGAGCCACGGCACAGCAGGATGTGTACCAGAGTGAGCTATGCTGGATGATCCCCTCACCTGAGGTGCTCATCTGTGTTGTGGCCTGCCTTGCAGAGAGGCCAGGATCATTGTCCTTGGGATTGCTCTGTTGTCTGGGTCTGGGGATGGAGGTGAGCAGATTTCCTTGTTCTCCTCTGCCCACCTTGACCAGGCACTTTGAATTGTTCATTCATTACCTGTGATGTACCTGTGGTACATACGAGGTCTCACAGCTATCAGCAGAGGATGGATTAGCAGGAATTTTCCATCCATCCCTGGTGCACAAAGTCATTCCTACAGCCACCTTTGTGTGCAGGTTGTTCCACAACATCCTTCCCATCCCTGGAGGTGTTCCAGGCCAGGTTGGAAGGAGCTCTGAGCAGCATGGGCTAATGGAGGGTCCTCTGTCCTTGCACGTGGCAGAGGGGTGGAACAGGATGATCTTGAAGGTCCCTTCCAACCCAAACAATTCCAGGATTCTATTGATGTATTTTCAGTAACAGCCCAGAACAGTGCTCCAAAGGGATATCCAGTAAAGATTTGGACAGAGACTGGCCTGACAAAGGTCAGTCCTTATTTTCTTGCAACCAACATCATGGATTGGTGCTTCAAATGCTGCAGCATCCTGGGCTTGGGCAGTAACCTTAAATCCCCTGGGGACAGAAATGTACTGAGAGACAGTCTCATGTTTTACCTCAAGCTGAGAGGGGGCAGAATCACAGAGTCAGTGATTTGTGTTGGAAAAGGACCTCAAAAAACACCTCATTTAACCCCCCCTGCCATGGACAGGGACACCTTCCACTTCATCCGGTTCATCAGAGTTCCATCCAGCCTGGCCTTGAAGACTTCCGGGAATGGAGCATCCAGAGCCTCCTCTCTGGGCAAAGAAGATGTTTTTTACCTCTTCCAAACAACCTTCTTTATGGGAAGGTCACCAATCCCTATCTGCTGCCATCCTAGAAACAAGCAGTTTGAGAGGAAGTAGCTGTCAAGGAGAGGAGAACAGTAGGAATCTGAGAGCAGATCTAACGCTAAACCCAGGCTTTCTAAAGCCTTATAAATGTCAGCCTTGTTTGTTTTCAAGTGGGTGGTGGGAATAGAGCGAAGGCTGCTCTGTGTTAATTTCAGTCTGACTAATGCTGCCAGAGCCAGGCTGGCGAGCTGCTGATGGAAATGTAACTCAACAGGTCTCTGACACCTTTAAACACCTCTCCCTGCTTCCCTAGAGGAAATCTGGATCTGAGGTCCGCAGGGATGATGTGAAAAGGCAGCAGAGGCATCCCAGAGGGATGGGCAGCCAGAGGCTTGTAAGGGAAAGGAGCAGAGGAAAGAGGTGACGCTGAATGGAAATGAAATCCCCAGGGGTGTAGGAAGCTCAGCTAAACAGCTTTTCCCTCTCTGTTCACTCCATTGAGGTCACTCTGCCACACACCCACAAAAACCAGGAGCTCCTCTTGGTTACCCCCGCTTCAGCAGCACCAGCCTACTCCTCCTGGGAGCAGGAGAGCACCACCAGGATAATAGCAAGATTGCTGCTTTACTCCTAAATTATGCATCACCCCCCCAGCACACGCTCCCAGCAGGTGTCTGTCTCCGAGCTGTACAAGGCCACTGTCAGCTCCACGCTTGTCACCAGCCCGGAGCAGCTGAGCAGGAGATGGTCCCACCTCTGCTGGGGGCTCCCAGGCATTTTAAACACAAAGCTAGGTCAGCAAACTGAGAGCCAACACTGGTGGAGCAGTGGGGACCAGAACTCAGTGGTAGCAACTGGGGGAAGGTGCCCTCAGTGCGCTGTGGACAGGGGATGGTCAGAACTTTTTAAACCAGCCAGAGCAGTCTCAACTATTTCATATTTTCATGTCCACCTGGTGTTTGGAGACCAAAATGAAGGGTTTTTTCTTATATAAGTAACTTCACTGAGTCTCTGTTGGGCCGTGGTCTAGCTCTGCCAGGATTATATTGGCTTTTCTGCAGCACAATCAATACAATTATTTCCAGGTTTGTTTGTTTGTTTATTTGTTTGTTTCTTTTTGTTTTGTTTTGTTTTTGTTTTTGTTTTTGTTTTTGGTCAGGTGAGAAAGTGGGGACATCCAAAGAGAAGCTAAGCACTGAAGTAGGAGAGTCACAGTGCTTTTGTTCTGGCTCACTGAGGTCCATTTTCCGTGTGGACCATGACCTGTGGTCCTCTTACAGAGCAGGACCATGTTGGTTCAAAGCATGGTGTGACTTACATGTGCCCCACTAGAAAAAAAAGGTCTTTTCTTATTGTGGTGCATTCACAGCTCTGGCACAAACCCATAAGTGCCCCATAAGTGGTAAATACAGCGCTGAAGCTGAACTTATCTCCAGGGAGGGAGCAGAGCTGGAGAAGGGAATTCAGCGAAGCTCCTTTAATGTGGATGATGAATGCCTGACCTGAGGGGACTGACTGCAGCAACTGACCTTTCCAACATCAAGGCTCCTTCACCACGGCCTGAATTGGCCTGTGATCCTTGCAGAAAGAACCCTGGGACCTGTCATTCTGGATTCAAAATGCCTGTTAAGGCCATCTGCCCCAGGCCTGACCCTGTTTGCTTTCTGATCCCAAATAGGTACCGTGGTCATTTCTGCAAGATGCCCTCACATACACAGCCCACGCAAAACCTCTTTCCAAACATCTAACCCACACTTCATTTTTTTTTCTCCTTGGACTCGCCTTTGAGTTGATCTTTCCAAAACACTGACCCAGTGACCCCATTCCCTCCCCCACCCCTCGCCCTGCCCCCAGCAGGTCTCCAATTAAATCCAAAATTGCCTCTGCACAAAAGCAGCTCTGTCAGCTCCATTCAGAGGGGAACAAGTGGCCTGACTGAATAGCTTTGGGCGCATTGGAAGCCGAGGAACAGTGTGGTCTTGTGTTAAAGTTGAATGGTGGCGAGGGGGGCGGTTGGAGGTTGAGGGGAAGCCTTGAATCAGTTAAAATAATTATTGAGTCATTCAGGAGGTTGGGGATGGAGCAGGATTCTTTTCCAACAAAGCCCTGTGATAGACACATAAGGCATTTCACCCCTTAAGGACGACTTGGGCAGAAAAGGAAAGTATCAGGTATAAAGCAGTAATTTGTACAAGTCAGAGCCATTGTGATGCTCTGGCCTCTTGTTCCTCTTTCCAGATGGTTGATCTTGTACCTCACTCTCCTTCGCTCCTCTTTTCAACTCAGGGAATCCAAAGGTCTGATTCAGTTCTTGTGGTACAGGGGGGAGCAGCTGAGGGTGTTTATGTACATCGCGCAGACAAGGGATTCAATTGCTTCGTGTGTCCTGGAGTCATCTCTGCAGCGACAGCCGGGGAAACACTGTCAGGATCATTGCACCGAAAGCTCTATCTTTTGTCTGACAGTTAATACTAATCTGACAGCCTGCTGAGCAAAGTAGTCTGGGTGTAACCCAAACCCTAAAAATTGTCACCCATCAACTCAGCGGGAAGACCGCATCCGTGGACGTGTCAGTGCCATCCATCAAAAACCATCCCACAAGGGACAGGGACAGAGGAGACAGCCATTTAAAAAGCCAGGAGAGGAACTGTCCAGCAGGAGGAGGAGGCAGCAGTCCAAAAACAGCGGTGGCTTTCTACAGAGGCTCCTCTGCTGCTGCAAGGCATGTGAATCTCTCCCAAAGCAAGCTGCGATTCAGGGGCAGGAAAACGGGCTCTGTTACTCTGTCACAGACAGCGTTAGCCCAGCAGCATGACATCCACTGCAGGCTGCCCCTCTCTCCTCTCAGAATATCTCAAGACATTTTTGGACAAACTTTCAGTGGAGAGACTCGTGTTGATGCTGTACATGTCAGACCATATCATGCTTATCAATCAGAGAACACCGAAAGGACGAGATTTGTAGCAACAGCTTAGTTCCTTTACTCATTCCAGGTCAGAGAAGATTGTTTAAATGTTCTTTTTTCAGTGTTTTAACTGTTCTCACTGAAATGTGAGTCCTTAGTGAGTAGCCCATCTCAGGTAATGATCCAATAAAATTTGGGGTTTTTTCCCTACTGAGAGATTAGGATTTCAATATATTTATTAGTTATTTTCACTCATTTACTTTTTTTCCCCTTGGTGAATGTAATTATTTTTTTCAATGTCACAAAAGGCAAAAAGAGCCATTTGGATGCCACGCTTGTTGTTGATATCAGCCAGAGCATTCACAGATTGCTGCTCCTGCTCCTTCTTGGGCAGTGTGTGACAGTCCTGCTGTCAGAAACTCTCTTGTGTGAGGGTAAAAACCAGTGCACATTAACTCTCCTCCCTCCCAGAATCTGTTTTGCGTGCCAATGAAATATTCACTGTGTTTGTTATTATTTATTCACGCTGCAGCAGTTTCCACAAGTGTGGGCCACTCAAGAGAAACTATAAATCTCCCATGCACTGGGCATGTCTAGCATGGAAGAGGTTAACAATAGAGATTAAGAAACTGGAGTAATTAGATATCTGCTGGAGGTTTTTAAAAAATATGAGCAAATATTTATACAAGACCAGAAATTTTTAGGATTTTGACATCATTACTTCTTTCTCTCCCTTTGGGCTACAAAGTCACAGCTTTGCAGAGCTTTTCACCAGCAAATACCCTAAATATCAGCTGCATGCTTTGCCTCCTAATTACCAGAGTTGGCAATAACCCCACCAAAATTCAACATAAGGTGCCGTAGAATGGTTTGGGTTGGAAGGGACCTTCAAGGTCACCCAGTGTGGGTCCCACATGAGACATAAACTTTAGAGAATTAAGGATTTTAGAGGGATTAAGATTTTAGTTAGAGGTAAACTTTGCTGAAATTAAAAAGCAGTAATTGACTAAGAGAAACTGGGTTTGGGATCACTCTTCCGTATTAGGATAACTGATTACTTGTCAACCTTATGTTTGGTTAGCTGTGTTTATAATGAAGAATACAGAAACCGATAAATAGGTTTTAGGAACAGAAACCCATTGAACAGTCACGAAGACAGGAAACAGGAGTCCTACCAGGGGTTCATTTATCACATTTGCATTGAAAGGTAGAAAGGTCAGAATGAGGAAAACTTCTTTACTTCCTCATTTTGGGGACCCCTCCCCATGAAAAGGACCACCGACCCATTTCAAAGAACAAACTATGCATGCTTAATGGCTTTTGAGCTAATTACCATACGAAGCGGGGAATGGGATGTACCAGGTTTATGAATATGCATTTGTGTTTTGGGTATTCAATACTTTTGTAAATAAAAGGACTCTGTGATCACCTGTAAATTGGGGTGTGTATTTGGGAGCTATCCCCGCATGCTGCCCAGCATCGAAATAAACATACACTTTCTAACTTTAAACAGTTAGAGAGTTTTTGTCGGTCACAGTTGGGTATCGATGCTAGATCAATACCCATATTTTCTTTAATAAGTCACATGGGCAGGGACACCTTCCACCAGACCAGGTTGCTCCAAGCCCCATCCAACCTGGCCTTGTACACCTGATGTATCCATGCATACAGTCCTAACAGGGAATTGTTGAAGTCCAGGAATGTTTAATCAGTCTATTTTTGCTTAGGTGGGCCATGCTCACATAGCTGGGATGCTTCCAGAGTGTGGCATGATATAGAAAGGACTTACCCAGCTTTCTTTACAGCTCAGTGCTGTGCCAGTGCAGAAATTTTCTTAGATGATTCTGGAATTGTTTTCACTCCTGGAAACTCCCTGACACAATCTTGGGGCCCTTCTCCTGCTCGACCTCTCGTTTCCTGCATCCCTCTGCTCCTCCGTCTCATCTCGGCAGCTCGGGGCTGATCGCTCCCCTCTCACAGTAATTAAATGTGCTACTACAGCCTGCTGAGTCACGGTTTGGCAGTGTCACCCCCAGGAGATGCTCACGGAATCCTTGCACGTGTGAGTCTGTGACAGCAAGCACCTGCAAATGCTGCCGGGGGACTTTCCATGGGTCTCATGCCACACCTCCCTCACCACGAGCAGACGCAACAGCAAAACCAGGTTTTTAAGCAGAGCATTTCCCGGCTCATCCTGCGACCAGAACTGCCACGAATGACAGCACCAAGACAGCAGATAAATCCCGGCTAAATCCACCAAAACCAGCACCAGCAGCACGACTCAAGCTGAGCTCATCTGAAAGCAAAGGTGCTTCATGCCATTCTTACAACAGGCAATTAGCCATAGCCTGTTAATGACTTGGCTGGCCTTTGTGGGAACTGCTCCCAGGTGGAAACAGAGTCACTGGAGCCTGACTCATCTGCGCTGTCCTGACAGAAATATTTTGTACCTCAAGCCCAGAAAAGGCCCATTACCCTGGAGCTGAGTTTGCAGTCACTGCATCTCTGGAAGCCCTGCTTCTATAGCCAGATCCTGCAGGTGCTTAAGCAGCTGTGAACGAAGTGTCACCTCCTGGTTGTGCCACCAAGCTGGAATGAGAAAGTCTGAGCATTTTCTGCCCTAAAAAAGCCTTGATCACTTTGTTCATTGCTTGTCTTTGGCACAGCACGGGCAAACCAGGGTTTGTGTCTCATCTGCTCAGTGATTTTAGGGAGCTCGCTGCTCTGAATTAATCATGCATATGGCCCTGTGTGTTTGTTAAGTACCTGATGGAATGGGGTAGAGTTTTAGCCACAGCTTTCAAGCCCTTCCATTGCACTTTAAAAGTCCTTCCTTTCACAGTCCTTTTCTCCATCCTCTATAAAGAGAAGGGCAGGTTTACAACATCCATCACAGTTAACAGGGTGAAATAGGGCAGGGGAGTTGATACTTCCAATTGTGCAGGAGCCAATTAAGGTTTTTAAGCAGAACATTCAAGTCATAAGACGCTTATCACCCTTTTGGAACCCATCCTGCAGCAGCTACCTTCTGTTTTCCCAGCTTTAGCTCTCTCCCTGCTTGGCTCCAGGTCCGTTTCCCTCTCGGCTGTTCCTCCCTTCCTATGAGCTTGATATGAATTTAAAATATCATGTTCAAGATTTGGAGAATAATCACAGAATCATTACTTCGGAAAAGACCTTGGAGATCACTGAATCCAGCATTTGACTGATCCCTGCCTTTTCAACAAGCCCAGAGCACTCAGTGCCACATCCAGTTGTCTCTTGAACACTTCCAGGGTTGGTGACCCCACCACCTCCCTGGGCAGCCCCTTCCAATGCTTGACCACCCCTTCTAGGAAGAATTTCTTCCTGATGTCCAACTAAACCTCCCCTGGCACAGCTTGAGGATACATCCTCTTGTCCTGATGAATGGCTATAGTCTAAGAGGATGGAAAAAATAAAACCCACTCTTTTTTTTTGCGGGGTTTTTCCCCTTTTCTCTCAATTTCCAGAATTATTTCATGATTCTCTTGGAGTCGTATATGAGGCACAGAGGAAACAGGCAGAGTGGGCAGACCTTGTCAAGGTAAGTGAAATGCATTATGCCTCTACAAGGTACCCACCGACTGTATCATTAACAGCAGTGGTGATAAAAAATGCAGCTCTTTCTCGCCTTAAGGGGATTTGAGTCACTGACATTTTAATTAACAAGGTTCCTGTCTCCCAGCATCAATTCTGCAGCCTGCACAACTTCTCCTTGCTGGAATGGATGGAGATCAGGTGTCCTTTGCCACAACAATTCCGTGTGGAATGATACGTCCTGGGCACTGGGAACTCATCTCAGGAAGAAGCATTCATGGAAAATTATGATCTTTCCCATTTTAAGACCAAAATATCCAGAGGAAGGAGTTGCAGAAAGCAGGCTGAGGGCAGCCAATCCACAAGAGCCACAGAGAATGGCTTGAGTTTATCAAAATATACAAACTTGGAAACAAGTGAGTGGATGGGAAGTTTAAAGAGATTAATGTGGGGACCAAGCCTGTCACAAAAATCTGGTTAAGATCATGGGATTGTAACTGACTGTAGATCACAACTAGAAATCTTTCTGAAGTTTTTCTTCACAGCCTCCCAAACCACGGAACAGGTTGACCAACACCTCTGTTCTGTCAGTCATACAGGTGAAGAAAGAAGTATCTCCCCCTTTTCTTCCCTGACATTCATGGAGGTAAAAAATGACACCAAAAATGAATGAAACCAAATTTTTTTCTTTTTTTTTTTTCCTCTTTTTTTTTTGCTGCTCAAGACAAGAAATCTTTGATGCAAGGAGGAACTGGGAGATGGTTGAAAGGAGGCCAAGGAGAGAAGGGATGAAGAGGGCTTTGGCTCTAATAGAAAACCTATAGACAGAGAAAAGAGAGAACATGGATAATCCCAGGATGCATGCTGGAAGATCCCAAAGATAAGTGAGATTTGAACAGATGCTACCAGGAACCAAGTTATGTCCAGCCCCTCTATCAGCCTGGCTGGCACATCTACCAGCCAAGACCTTCTCTCACCATTCCCACCAGTGTTCCACGGACAAAGCCTGGCATTAGCTCATGATATGGAGCACAAATAGGAATTCAGAATGGAAATAAAATTCTTTGGTGTGTGATATGTGCTCTAAAGTGTGATAACAAATCACAGAAGGGGCAGATGCTTCTCTGTCATTGGAAAATGTTAAATTGGACTGGATCTAATTCTCCTGCTTAGTCTTGACTTATTGAAGAAATATGGGTATTGATCTAGTATTGATACCCAACTGTGACGGACAAAAACTCTCTAACAGTTTAAAGCTAGAAAGTGGATGTTTATTACGGCCGGGCAGCACACGGGATAGTTCCCTAATTCGCACTGCGAAATTCACAGGTAATTACAAAGTCTTTTATTTACAAAAGTGTTGAATATCCAAAATACAAATGCATATTCATACCCCTGTCACCTCCCATTCCTCACTTCGTAGGCTAATTGGCAAAAAGGCTATTAAGCATGCGTACTTTGTTTCTTAAAATGAGTCGGGGGTCTATTTTGGGGAGGGGTCACCCAAAATAAGGAAATAAGATGAGTCTTCCTCATCCTGACCTTTCTACCTTTTCAATGAATTCATGACAAATGATTCCTTGGTAGAACTTACAGTTTCCTGTGTTCAATGGGTCCTTTAAGCAGGAAATCTGCAGCTATCTTATGTCCTATTTTCCACATTTTGTTTTTCATTACAAGCACAACTACATAAACATAAACCTGACAAGAAATGAGTTACAAGATCCGGGGTAGCTTATCTAAGATCCGGCTTCTGTTAACTGCGAACAAAGATTACCTATCTACTTCAGCTAGTTCAGCAACTTATTATCTTAACTTTCCTAAAAATCCTTAGTTCCTCAAAATTAACGTCTCAGTCTGAGTTAGGGGACTTTGAGAAACTGCTGAGAGCAGCTCCCTGCTTTGCTCCACACAGATGGTAGAGCATCATGCTCCCTCCTGGCTTTGAAATGGTTTTGTGGATTGAGGCCCCGGGGTCCTTTGTTCTCTGTGCTGCCCAGCAGCAAGGAGCACAAAACATCTTTAAAACACCTTTATTCGGTATATATGTGGTTAGGAAATCTCTTCAGCTAGAAATGATCTCAGGTTAAATTCAGCAAAATTGTTTTAGCACCCCCATATTATAGATCAGAGAATCACAGAATGGTTTGGGTTGGAAAAGACCTTAAAGCTCATCCAGTTCCAAACCCCCTGCCATGAGCAGGGACACCTTCCACTAGAACAGGTTGCTCCAAGCTCCATCCAGCCTGAACGTGATGGAAACAAGGAAGTGAGATCCCGTCCTCCAAGCTGATGCATTTTGAAAGTCAGCCCATGCAGCCATAAGACAGAAGCTGACTTTTGCAGACTCTCAGGGTGTTGATGAGATCTGAGATTGCCCTTTGCCTTCCCCCTGAGAGTCACAAACCCCTTTTTTTGACTCCAATATAAACCTGTACAGCTCTTTCATAACAGCACATTTGCCTCTGGGTATTACCTTGTCTCGACACAATCCATTTTTAAACACCAAAGCTGCCAGTTGGTGCGGGGTTGAACTGTGTGTCTGGAAACCAAATGGTTCTTTGAAAATCGACAAAATTGTATTTACGAGAGCAGTCATTCCATCAGCACTATCAAATTAATTTTTCAGACGCGATCTTTTTGATGAACTGCTTTTCTTTCCTCACATTCTGGCACAAAGGTCACCTCTGAACTCTGTTTCATCATAGCTCATTTATAACCACCTTTAAAATATTTATAAAGATAACTTATCTGTTGTTTCCACAATGCCTTCTTTCCTCCCCTAAAACTTAACTTCATCCATCCCATCGGAAGGCACTGAGCACCACTTGGTTATTTGGATGCCTCTCTTGAAAACAGAGTTTTGTAGGTGCAACTTCTCTGTGCAAATTTGACAAAAGCAGCAAATCACGTTTGATCTTTGAGGACCATTTTGATTTGAAAATGAGAAAAAAATTGGATTTTATTGTGCATCAATATTATTTGGGTTTGAGGCACCACAAGGCAGTCTAAGCTCTTTAACAGAAATGAAGAGAGAGTCCCATGTGGATTTTGGCAATTTCCTGTGCACGTAGTGCTGGTGAGGGTGATTTATGAGACTGAGACACTTTTGTCACCAGGTCCATTGACTTTCTGCACCAGGACATCACAGCCAAACATGCCCAAACACCTGGATCTGTTGATCCTTGCGTGCTATCCATAGCTAAACCCATATTTTCTAGATCCAGCCCACTGGTCACAGAGTGGTGACCCTGGGGTAGAAATCCGTACAAAATCCCACACAGATATCACAGGGAGGCAGAAGTGGAAGGTGGAATCAAACCAGTTTTGGTGTGTTCTTTCCAACCTCATAAACATGTGAAGGAGCCTGGTTTCCCAAACCACTTCTCTATTTCCTGTCTGAGATCTGCATATAAATAGAAACAGGACTGTGCACTGTTGGTATAACAGCAGGTAGAAAAGAGTGAAGGGAAATAAATACAGTGATAAAACTTTTCTAAGTCCACAGGACCATCACATCTATCGTCTGCATCATCCAGTGGCAGTGGTTCCTGCATGGAGCTAAATGACTTGAAGCTGAGATAGGCCCTGTCTTTCAAAACCACAGGCAGCTTGGACTTAGACATTTTGAGCAATGGAAAATCTACCACTTCCCTTGGGAAGGTGCTGTAGCAGTTAATTAATTTTTGCTGTTAAAAATGTTTGCCATGGTTCCAATTTGAATTTGTCTACGTTGCTCCATGGAAGGATTTCATCAAGACTGTTAGGAGCTCCTGGTACTTGCAGTCCTCCTTCATAAGATCTTCTTCAAACACTTGATAAATATTAGAGAAACCTCACAACATCCCTGAGAGACACAAAAATGTAATTACCTTAGCACGTTTCATGGATGAGGACAAAGGGAGAGAGGAATTGAAATTCTACCCAGGCAAAGCTGAGAGGTGAATCAAGTGGGATTCCCAGGTGTAAAAGCTTCCACCTCCATTCCCTGCCCCATGGCCCTGTCTCCTGCATCCATGCTTGAGGGACAGTCACAGTTACATGTCCTTCACAACTCAGAGACAACCCCAAAGAGGGGGATCTCTGCACTGCTGAGCAGCTCCAGGAAAAACTGAGGCCACCAGGAGCAGGCAGGTTGGATCTCTTTTTTCTCTGTTCCTGGAATCTTGCACTGACCCACTCAGGATCCCTTCATGTTGGGAAGTTTGATCACAGGACACACTTAACTGAGAGTCCGGCTTCTCATCCCCAAAGCCAGCAAGGATATCAGGAGTTACTGTAAAAATACTGGCAACTCCCAAGATATCTCACTCAGGTTTGTAATTCCCTGAAGTCCCTTAACAAATCCCTCATCCCGATTCCCTGTTAACCACTCACTCAGTCAGTGACTGGCACTTTTTGTCTCCACAAGCGTTTTCTCCACTGCTTAGCCTCCAATGTCACCCACTCTTCTCAAATGGGATTATATGACATGGTTGGCTTGATGACCTAGAAGGTCCCTTCCAGCTTTATGTTGTAGTAGAATATTAATGGCTCTGCTAATTCAGAGCCGTCTGACCTCCACTCTGTACAGCCACAAGCAAGATGATCTCCCTCTCATTATAGCTGTCATGCTCTCAAATAACCTGTTCATGCAAAATGCATGCACAGTGCTCTCCTTCTCCCTGCAATACAGAGATTTCTCTCTATCCAAAAAAAAAAAAAAAAAAAAAAAAATATATATATATATATATATATATATATATATATATATATATGCGCCAGGCACTGCTCTGATTACCTTCTCTGTAAAACGTTTTGGACATTATTTCCTTTTTATTCCATAACCAAGGATATAACTATGAAATAAACGGAATTCTTGGTGTGAAATAATTGGACTTAAAATCTGGAAGGAATCTAATGGGATTAATTTATCTCATATACCCCCCACCTCCCAACTAATGCAAGCAAGGGCTTGATGAGCTGTCACAGAATGGAAGAGGCTGCTTCTGCTCCTGCAGATAAGGATGGCTCCCGCTTGCCTTCAAGAATGCACTTCCCTGCCTGTCACCTTGGAAGCTCAACCATTTTAGGCAATTTCAGGCACCTCTGTGCCCCACGTGCAGCAGAAACATCGGGAATTCACCTGGAGATCTCCTTGCAGCACTCGAACAAATGCCCAGAAAGGCTGGAAGAGGGTGAAAAGTGGAGCACACCATGCTCATGGTCCAGTGCCACCTCTGGGGAGCTGTGCAGGTACACCAAGAGCTTCTCTTTAGCTCCGAGGAGTTTGGAACAGACCCCCAGACTCTCTGCCCCTTGCAAGGCCTCGCAGGGTGATTGATACAAGAGTCGAAATGATGGACCAAACTCATGGCAAGTGCTGTGCAGGCATGTGAAAGCTCTTCACTTTGCCTTAAGGTTTCATAGGAAATGCATACGCAGAATTGTTTCATGGAATTAATAACAATAACAATAATTAGAACGGGTTTTTTAAAGACTTGTCAGCAGATTTTAGGAATGTAAATTTTATGCCTTACAGATTCAGGCCTTTAGCCGAAGTTAAGCTAAAAAAGAGACGTCAGGGGAATGGGAATTAAAGAGATGGGTGAGTGTAGAAGGAAAAAATCCCACCACTTCTACCACACTGCAATATCAGATTGATTCATATTTCAAAATGGGCTGGAAGTTAGATTTAGTCTGACCAAGGACAACAACTATTTGCAATGATACAACAGACTGTAAATCTTGTGTCAGAGTCTGGACAATGGGCGATTTCTTCCCTGGAGCAATGTTTTTCTGGCAAGGGACTCCTGCTCATGCTAAAGTTCCCACTTGCAGGTAAAATAAGACCCTCATTTCCTTGAAACTTAATATCTGGAGCTTGGGAAAGATTTACTCCTACCAGGATGGCCATCTGTTATCCTTCCTTAGTCTCTTCAGACTTCTAAAGATATCAGTAATTTTCCTCCCTGTCTGTCAATTTTACAGAAATGATACTACCTTTGCATTTCTCTCCTGAACTATTTCTATTACACTATTGTACTTCCTTTGTTGCATTTCTTGATTAATATTCTCATTAAAATCTCTTTTACAGGCAGCTCTGTGGCATATTCTGATTTTCTGGAGCTCAATCCTTAAACATCTCCAGTTCCAAGCTCATGTCTAGTCAACATCTGCCGCTTGCCAATCGTCTAAAACCAGTAAAGTCTTGTACAAACACAGAAATTTTGCATATCACTGGGAGGTCTCAAAGGAAGCCCAACTGGGAAGCTACATGTCCTTACAGATATTATTTTACAATGTGCATAAATCCTCATCCCATTGCAGGATGCAAGTCTTTTCTAAAGAGAATAGAGACAAATTTATTTAAAAAGTAATCAGAATGTTTAAAAAAATCAGAATAAAAAAAAATATAAAAGAAAAGAAAACCTTAAAAATTTAGTCCTTGTTTTCTCGGAATGGTGGAAGCCTGAGCTCTTTCTGTGCCCAGGGAGTTGGAACAACACTGGGAAGGGTCTGCAGGGACCAATTGACTGATAGAGATGAACGATTTGGTTAAGTGAAAGGTCTTCTTAATTTCTTTCCAACTGTGATCCAAGGGCAAAAGCCACTGGAGAACAACAAACTCCCTCAGTGAAAGACCTGCTGATCAACAGGGAAGCATCGAGCACAATATTTTGTTTTAGTGAAATATTTGGCATGTCCTGCAGTGATCAATGCCAGAGCTTTGGAGGGAACGATGGCAGTGGACTATAATTAGCTGTGATAACTCCTTACAATAACAACCATATCCTGGTTTGAATTATTCATGGCCCACTGTGTTATTTATGGCAATTGCAGCCTTTCTCTTCCTCTGGTAAGGTGCGGTGGTTACGTTTTGGGTATTTCTCTCTCCTTTTTTTTTTTCTGTGGTTTTTTTTTTTTTTTTTTTTTTTTGCCAGACACAAGGTTTTAATTGCTAAGCATGGGAACAAATAAATAAATAAGATTCAGAAAAAAGGAAAAATAATATAAAGTTTTCAGCAAGAATCAAGTTTTCATTCTCAGTAGGGAATGAGGAGTGAGGAGTGAGCAACAGGCTGTGAATTTCTATGCTCTTCATCAGTTCCATGTCTTTCTGACAAAGCAGGATATGGACCGCCTAATTGGAAGCAAGGAGGGACTTGTTTCTTTGGGACGAGCCAGGCTCCTCAGCTTTCTCAGCACGATTTCTCGCCGAGCAGATGGAGGGATTCATCTTTCCCCCAAGGTTCCCCGAACGGAGCACCCGAGGAAGTGCTTGGTCAATGTTCTGCGTCTGACTGATGTCTCTACTCCCAGCAAATTGACCCAACGGCCGGGATTTCTCTCTTTTTTTATCTTGAGAGATGCATTGTTTAGTTAAGTTCCAGCTAGAAAAAGAGACGAGGGAGGTATTATGCATTAAAAATTAATTTGCATTGGCAGCCCAAGTTAATGAAGTTCTCTATTCACAGAACAGGCACTTAAGGGCTGCTGCTTCAGTTTCCTGCTGCTCCACCTCCCATCCTTGTCCTTAGGAGAAAATTTCCTTAGGAGAAAATTTCCTGGGAGGAGAGGAGGTCTCTGCCTTACTGCAGGGAGTTTTACTTGTCTTTTGGCTACGAAAGGATCAGTCCTCCAGGAATGAAGGCTCTGAACCAGGAAGTCAGGGAAATAACTTCGCTTTCCTGCAAAATCAGGAGGTTGTAGGGAGAGCAAAGCAGATTGCAAACCTGATCTGAAGCAGATTGATGTTCATAGCAAAGCTCCTTCCTCCTATCCAGCGGCAATCATTATCTTGGAATTATTTCAGCCCTGGAAGTGTCCAAGGCCAGGCTGGATGGGGCTTGGAGCAGCCTGGGATGGCGGAAGGTGTCCCATGGCAGGGGGGCTGGCACAGGTTGAGCTTCAAGGCTCCTTCCAACCCAAACCATTCCAGGATTCTGTAGGAACCTTTAAATGTCATTTAGCCTAACACCCAAATTTTGGGGATTTTTTGGGGATCGAAGACCAAGAATTCATGATATTTATTTCACCAGATTGTCCTCCAGCAATAGAAACTTCCCATCAAAAAAATCCAGTTTTCACCAAGATCTAGAACGTCTATTTCAGGGGTTTTCTGTACACAGATTTCACAAACCACTGGCCCTCTTCAGCAGCTTCCACATAGAGCTGTTCTGAACTGAAATGTTTCTTCCCAAGATATGAACTAATCCCCACTTTGCATCATCAGGTTGGAAATACTACTTCTCACCACATCCTCCCTGAAGAAAAAGTGCTACATATCTCCCAAAAGGGAGTGAGAGTAATCTAAGAGTCGTATGAGTGAATTAATTAATAGATAACTTGTTAAGACACTGATGAAGGAGCTGTTATCTCAGCTGCTGATACTAGACATGATTCTCTATGTTGTAAAAAAGCTCACTGTACGCACTCTTTACTAATTATCATTTACCCAGAGCAGAGGAAGAGCACTGCTAACACTGATCACAGAATCAAAGAATCAAATGGTTTGGGCTGTAAGGTTCCTTTGAAATCATCCTGTTCCAATCTCCTGCCATGGGCAGGGACACATTCCACTGTCCCAGGTTGCTCCAAGCTCTGTTCAAACTGGCTTTGGACACTTCCATGGATGGGGCAGCCACAGCTTCTCTGGGAAACCTCTGCCAGGGCCACCCCACCCTCACAGTCAAGAATTTCTTCCTAAAATCCAAACCTCTTTTGAAGCCATTCCCCCTTGTCCTGTGACTAAAAGCCCCTGTCAATGGTCTCTCTCCATCTTTCTTGTCGGCTCCGTTAAGGTCCTGGAAGACCACAATGAGGTCATCCCACACCTTCTCTTCTCCAGGCTGAACAGTCCCAATTCTCTCAGCCTTTCCTCACAGCGGAGCTGCTCCATCCCTCTGATCATCCTGGTGCCTCCTCTGGACTCTCTCCAGCAGCTCCAGGCCTTTCCTGTGCTGGGGACCCAGAGCTAGATGCAGCTCTGCAGGTGGGGTCTCACCTGAGAGGGGCAGAGGGGAAGAATTCCCCCCTCACCTGCTGCCCACACTGTGGGAACAGCCCAGGATCCCTTTGGCTATTTGGGCTACTTTTGGCTGGTTGATGCTCAGCCTCCCATCCCCAGCACCCCAAACTCTGTCTCTGATACCCCAAGGGTGTTGGATTTCTGGACACTTTAAAGTCAAATAGCCTCACAAGATATTTGTCTTCGAAAGAGCTTTTACAGAACTTGACTCTGAGGCCTGCCAGCGCCAGAGGTGATCTCTGTGTGCCCTGGAGACCGAGAGAGGATGGACACCCTGTTCTACCAACAAAGGCTCTGCCTTGGGTTTATGATGCATTTTGAAAGCACCCTCCTGGTTGCATAACTCTGTCCCGAGACTTGCCCCCCACGGTGGGAGAAAGAAACTCCCCTCAAGGGATCCTTCCAGGTTTTCCTGACATTTAAAAGTGGTGGCTTGACACTTCAAATGAGACAGAAAGGTGAAATTCTGTGGGAGAAGGAGGGTGAGGAAGTCACAGGACCGTGTCTTTCGGAGAGCTCCCTGTTCTCAGCCGTGCAGAGGATGCGTGAATCACTGCTGAATGGTCTGCTGAGCTGACTGCGCAGCTTTCACCCCCGCTGCTGCCTCTCTCCACCGGCAGCAACTGGGGCAGAGGACACATTCAATAGCTACTGAATATAATTAAGTCTAATTGCAAAGTTAATTGTCGAGGAGAAGGGAGGGGGGGAGGAAAACAAACAGCGTGAAGCTAAGTGAGGATATCAGAGCTCAGCAGTCTGATACCCTCAAGACAGAGCTGGAATTCAGCTTCCTTGCCCCGTATTCACTGCATCCTCCTCTGTGTGCGTCTACCACTCCTTGCTTCCCTGAATGAACACCAGCGAGTGCCAAACCTCTCTCTCCCCAAGAAAGGATCAGCTCTATTAGCAATTAAAGCACCACACAGCTCTGCAGAATTCACTTGAAAACTTGTTCAGGCAGGGACTCAAGGAGAACCAGGGCATCTTGGTACTAGGAGGACGTTTTTTTGACTGCACCGCAAGCCTGGCTGTCCGTGGTTGTATTCCCAGTTGATATCCATTGCTGGAGGTTCATTGACTAGGACAGAGCCATTCTGCTGCTACAGCTGCCGAGTTATCCCTCAGATGCTGCTTCATTCAGAAATCAAGCTTCAAGTCTTTCCAAACCTGACCTACCCTGACAGCTCAAGGCCTCCAGCCTGAAGGAAAATCCCTGGGGATATGTTAAGTGTGGAGTGTGCCTGAAGACATAGGAAGGAATGAAAAAAAAATGTTTGCTCTCACTGCTGATGGGCTCAGGGAAGGGATATCCATCCTTCAGGGCTTAAGTTCAGCACAGAACCTTTGGAGACTGGGGTGGGGTGTGCTGTCTGTCCACAAAGGAACCGATTGTGTCCTCTGCCAGAGGCAGGACGCCAGCCCACCTGGGCCTTTGCAGGGGTCCAGCTTGGGTGAATCATGATTTTAAAGAGTTAAGATTTTAGCTAAGGGCTAAAAGCAATTTATTAATAAATGGTAGGTTAATGATTACTAGATGCCTAAGTTAGAACTAGTTGTTATATTTTAAATATGTTTATAGAGGAAAGCAGAGTAAGCGAACCGTCATAAGAACAAACTGAAGCCAGTAAGAACAATGGCCAGCACCTGAACTTCATATCAATCAATCACGAAGCAGGGGACCTTGGATCGTGCCAGAGGGTCGCAGAGACCTGATGAAGACTCTCCTGACTTCATCCTTTGAGACCACTGACCCAATTTGAGACCACCGACCCAATTCAAGAGAAGGATTACACACACGTGAAGGACTGATAGCCTCATTTTAATAGAGAGCGGGGATGGGAGGTGCTGGAGTTATGCATATGTATTGTGTGAAAGATCTTGGAAAATAAATAGAGAGCAAAGAGCCTTGTTCGGGGCGGCCACGCCTTTCAGAGATGACTCCTGTGCCACCCATCAGTGAATAAACATACCACTCTCTAACTTTAATTAGTTAGAGGGTCTTTGTCTGTGATTATATCGGTTTTCCACAACTCACAGGACTGGAGACCTCCAGGACTATGGTGCATCCAGCTTGCTGGCTTTGGCGGAGAACAGGCCCTGGAAGAACTTTCCTACGCTGAAAGAAGTGTGTCAGGCAGGGAATGCTGGGAATAAAAGGGACTGTGATATGGCAGCACAGACATCCCCAGGCAGCCACTCTTCTGTGATGCAACATTAAATATCAATTTGCAGCTGGAGTGAATTCCCTGTTCATTCAGGGGAATTTCTTCTCCACCCCACGTTCCACGCAGTTTTAGTGTTTCCCAATGCAAAGAGCCAAAAGCAAGGAAGGATGAAAAAACACATCAATCATCTCTTTAAAAAAAAAAAAAAAAAAAAACGCCAAAAACCACCAACAACAAAAAACTTAAAACAGGAGAAATGAAGCCTCAACCCCCCTGAAATATGCTCAGCAGTCAGATTCTTCCTGTGTTTGAGTCAGCCAACATCTCACCTCTGCTGGGTGATGCCAGGTAGACTCAAGCATGTCTGTGGGCACAGGTGAGGTGCTGAGAATTGGTGCAATGACCTGGGACAAAGATCTGGGCTTGCTTCTCCTCTGAGCTGTCACAGGAGAAGCAACACCACCAAAACCTCCTCTGGGTCCCAACCCCCGATCCTCCCAGGGGACTCCTCTCATAGAACAACAGCAACAGGCCCCAAAAAGTCATAGTCACCCCCAAAGAGAGATTTTGACCCCAGCTCTGTCATTGGGCTCAAAGATCACAGGAGAAGTGCAGAGAAAGGTCTTCTCACCAAGGGCAAGCAAACCAAACCCTTTTTTCCTTACCACGTACAAGCAAGAGCCACAAGATTGTTGTTCCAGCAACAAGGATGGCAGGGATTTGCATTGGGAAGCATGGAAACAGGCCAGATGATTTTGCGGAGGAAGAGGGTTCTCTGATTCCCAGCAACTGTTATTTTTTCTGTTGTTTTCATGCAATCAGCAGGGAAGCAGGGTGAGAGGGATGAAGGAGATCCAGCTGTTGCCATGGCAGCCTCTAGCTGGCCATCTCCCACATCCCTTGGGTTGCTTGGTGCTGTTTTCCTCCAGTGCCAGCTCCTGGTTTCAGATCAGAGTTTTCCTCCTGGGGTGGCAGGGAGGGAGTGGTGAGCAAAGCAATGCCCAGAAGGGATCAGAAATCTTGGGAAGAGGTGGCCTGGGAGAAGGAAGAATCACAAGAGAGTGGGTGAGGACAGACCACCAGGAGTGAAGTGTGTGCAGTGATGGATGGACGGGAAGAGTTTAAAGGCAGAGACAGAATTTTTTTTGGTGGAGACCCCAGGCAGACACCTAGAAACTAATCTAATTTGGACTGACTGGAACTTCCCCAGCCACAAGAGCCCCTTAAAAAAAACCTCCACTCCTTTCCCTCTAAACCCATCTCTTGGCTTCTGCCACAAATAGCAGCAGTGCTCTCTGAGTTCAGGCTCCAAGTTTAGTCTCTGTCACGTTCAAGATCTTAATGCAGCCCAGACGTTAAAAATTCATGTTCTGGCAGTTCCCATCTTCACAAGGGCCTGTTGGAACTAATGACGTTGCCTCAGCAAGCACTTCATAAGTTAATCATACACTTTCCCTCCTCACTTGCCTGAAGATGGGAGCAGGGAAGTGATGCTCACAAAGTTTCAACATTTGTGGCTCTTGTTTGAGACAATTTTTAACAAGGATTTAACCAACTCCTTGCTGAAGTCTCCAGGCAGGAAATGTGTGGAGCTCAAAGGGGCATTTTTGGGATCAAGTGACAAAGACTTGCCAAGGAATTTTCTACTTTCCTTAGGACTAAAAGGGAAAATACTTTCAAAGGTTGAAATTCAAGGCCTTCCCTATAGTTGCCATTACACAGCTATGGAGGATCCGCTAAGTTTCCTCCATGCACCACAGGAACCTTCTCCTTCCTGCTTTAATGTGGGGCATTGAGGTTTAGTAGCTTGTAGGGGTTTTCCTCTAAGGAAACCTGGATTTTAAATGTTCCTGTGGGAACTTTGTTCGTGTTTTGGTGTCTCCGGTGCTCCACTGTAGAGATGGGCAGGTGCTTGTGTATCCTGTTCTCAGGCTTTGGGTGAGATCAAGGTGCACGTGGGATGTCAGATAATCTAATCAGATATCGCAGCTTCTCAGACATGGTGGGGCAGAGATTTGATGTTCTTTCCTCAGGTAACAAGGAAAGGTAATGGTAACTCCTCTTTCCCTCCTCAGTTCAAGTTAAAAACGGAGTTTCCAGTCCTTGCTCCTCTTTCCTTTCTCCTCCTCCACCTTGAGTTGCTGCTTTCCACCAAACTTTTTTTTTTTTTTTCCTAGGAGCATTTTTTCACCAAAGCTACAGATCTTGCTGCACTGGGATCCTTTTATATTCCTATTCTGACTCCTGATTAATTTTACTCCTCCTGAACATCACCCAGGTACTTCTCCTTCCATCAAAAGTGTATTTCCCTCTGCAGTAAAGGAAATTAGCACCACCAATTTTCCTAACACCCTTAAACCCTTCTAATCCCACCGATGTTCTGTTTCAGCCTCCTCAAACCGAAGGCAATCCACCGATTGTCCCTTCAGCTCAGCCATGAGGAGGAGGCTTAGGAGGAAAAGAGAAGCTAGTTTCTGTTTTCCTGGGATTGTTAGCACAGATCTTTTGTTTTCCCAGTCAGGAAAGGCCACTGATGAGGGTAATCACAGGGAGTTGTGAAGGAACCGAGAAGGAACAGGTCAGAGGGTCATTTAAATCAATGGCCACACACAGTAATTGCATAAATCTAAAGCGATACCAACCTGGGGGTACATGGTGTGATTTCAGAGGCACAAATAAACATTATCAGTGATGAACATGGATAGAGATGCTACAGTGAGAAGTTTTTCATGATGGTTTTTCAGGAGTGAGACACTCCTAAAGATAACAAGGAAGTCTTTCACTCCACAAAAATTGTTGAAGCATTGGAACAGCCCTACCACTGGTATTACAAAATGGAGAGACAGTTTGGGCTCCCCGAAGTGAGCATGAAGTGTAACCTAAGCCAGGTCAACACCCAATTTATGACAAAGCAACTGAGGAGGATTAATATATATACATATATAATAAAAAGGACTTAAATAGCATTTATCATTCACATCTTGGGCAGGAGAAGCTGCAAGAAAAAGTCATCAGAGAAGGGGATTTATCTCAGGAGGGACAAACTCTCACGACTTGAGTGCAGAGCATCCCATGTGACCCCCAGCCAAGGACAGCAGGACGCCGTCTGTCCTGGCAGCATTAGGAATTCCAGCCCTCTGTGACGTTTGTCCTCCTCTTGCCCTTTGGAGGCAGGTGCAGTCACAGCTCCCCTGGGATGGTTGCGTCCTCTGATGTGTCCGAGCAGGTCAAGATCTGTAATTTTCCATTACTGCAGCTGATCAAGTGTCAGCGTTCTGCCAACCTTCAAGAAAGTCTGCTCCCCTTGGCGCCACTGGCACCTAAAAATCTCTCCCTCTCAATCCCTGTTCAGAATTTACAGGAGGGGCTCAAACCCTGAGACAGTTGTGACAAAAAAAGGAACTATCAAACCTCTTCTTTGTGTCACCTATTGTTCTCTGTCCAGCCTGGCATCTTTTTCCATTCTTCACCCAGGACACAAGTTTGTTGCAAGTGATCAGTACTGAAAATACTGTTTTTAAGGTTTTGAAGGATCCTCAGCATCCTTCAAAAACATGGAAAATGTTGTGGTACAAGAGATTTGGAGCTGCTTTCAGAGATCATGACATAAATCAGCATAAAATGCGCCTCCCTCTGAAGAGAGAATGAGGAGATGTGGGATGTCCTCTAGAAAAAAAGGTGGATTGAGGAGTGCCTGCTGGTTAGGCAAACTCAGTGACACGAATTTCACAGCTTCTTTATTGGGAAAACCCTTGGTAGCTTTATTTATTTTGGCTGGAGGGTTTTCAAGGGCATCCATGGGCTTAGGAGAGTTTTGGGGAGGAGCTGTGACCAAACATTTGCCAGTGCTTTACTGCGGAGTCTGTTGAGTGTTGGGGGAGCCACATCCAGCCAAGCCTGGACAAGAGACAATAATTTTTTAATCACTGTCCTTTGGAATGCGCTGCCCAGGGGGGTGGGGGAGTCACCATCCCTGGAGGTGTTCAAGGAAAGCCTGGACGTGGCACTCGGTGCCGTGGTCTGGTTGATGTGGTGGGTTTGGATCGTGGGTTGGACTCGATGATCTCAGAGGGTTTTTTCCCAACCTAAATTGATCCTGTGATTCTCCATGGAGTTAGAGTCCTTGGAGAGGTTTATCAGTCCACTTTCACACACCAGGTGGGCAAAACCTGGTGTACATTTCTCCTCCACAATTACCTGGACACTTAAACCAACATTAACAGCAACTCAGGGATATTGGGACTGCAGCTGTGGCTTGTAGTTCTTTTTGGTCACTTGTAGGTGAAAACAGAAGTGCAAATGGATAATAATAAATTGCTATAAATTCCCCAGCCACCTCTTCTCATCAGGCTCTCAGTCAGACACCAACACTCTTCATAAGGAAAGACAGATTAAATTAGAGTCGACCTTGAGTTACCCTTCCAGACAGATTGGGTTCGTGGAAAGTCTTGCCTTGGAAAGAGTTTATTGATCAAAATTTGGGGTTTGAGTTCCCTGGCTCAGCTTTGATGCTACAAAACACCTTTTGCAAGCGAGGCAGTTGGAGGTCTTGGATCAGGAGCACATTTTCCTCTGATGAAAGATGAGGTAATTAATCTCCATTTGGACTTTTTTTTTCCCTGATGTTTTATGTGTAAATCTTGTGATTTTGTTCATATGGAGAGTGGAAACCTCTATTTAGAGGAGCAGGGAGGAGATGCTTCCTTACCATCAGAGTGGACGAGACCAAAATCTATCAGAGATTTTAATATTTATTTGTTTTTAATATTTATTTGTTTTTAATATTTATTTGTTTTTAATGTTATTTATTTTTAACCCAGCAGGCAAATTCCGAGTGTCACAAAAGCACAACTCAGAAGAAAAGGAACATGCAGAGCTTCAACCTGCCTGGCTGATTCTCCAGAAAAATTAGCAGGGGAGTTACTTAAGACAGATAGAAGGAAAATCTTCCATGGGAGTAAAAAGCCAGTGGGACTCACTCGTAAAGGTCATGGGAGGAGGAAAAGGTACAAAGTCATTCTTCACACTCTGATTGGCCATTAATGACAAATAGTAATTAGCAATGTAAGTAACCTTTCAGCAGAGCTTTTAATCCTCACACGTTCAGGCTGTTTGGGATGGCACTAAGGCTGTTTAGGCTGAAAGCAGCAGGTTTTTAGTCTTCGTGATTTAGGTAATAGAGAAGCCATTACAGGGAAAGAGAATCTCTTTTTCCAGGTAAGGAAAAGATCAAAAGTGCAGTAATCTGCATGGCAAATGCTGTTGCGATTCAACAGCTCTGCATCCTTTATTTTAATATTGAAAAAAAAAAATCAGCATTTTTCTTTTAGTATCCCATTTTCAGAGTTTGATTCTCATGCAACCTTTCACATTTTGTAAATATTCCAATTCCTTATTATCCAAGACATTCCCCTCTTACCACCATCTGATATTATTTTCTTGGCGGACTCCTTCTACAGATGGAGAATCTCCAGATTTTATAAATAGTGGACCTGGGTTGGAGGGAAAAGGAGGACCAGGCAACAGATTCAAAGCTGTAAGAGTAATTTACTGCCTCTTATTTTCCTTCTCCATAGGGAGCTTCTCCAGCCCCTGGGACGTTGTGAAAAAATGCCTTATTTTTTATCAAATTTTCAGCACTCTTTGCTCTGATCAGCTACTCACAAAAGGAACAGAATTAAATGTATGTACGTGTAAATAGGTGGAGAAATATGTGCACACCCCAATCTGAAATAAGACTTCAAAAATCCCAAAATCTGTGTCTGGAAGTGTTATTATATAACTAACATGCCTCATTTTTAAAAAATCTTGGAAAACTTCCTGTACTTGTTATATGTGGACTTGCTTGAACCACTTTATGAGTGAAGTGATCGTGATTCACAATTTATATTTTATCAAATATAATTTGGTATAGAATTCAAGTGAAGGGATCATTAACATATGACAGGCAAAGACAGTTTGGCAAAAATCACTGGCTAAAAATTAGTTCTGAGATAACACGTTCTGGATGAAAGAAAAGGTTCACAAAAATTTAAAAATCTTTTAGTAATGGATTTAGGGAAAAGAAGGAAGGAAGCAAGGAAGGAAAGAAGGAAGAAGGAAGGAAGGATGGAAGGAAGGAAAAGGAAGGAAGGAAGGAAGGAAGGAAGGAAGGAAGGAAGGAAGGAAGGAAGGAAGGAAGGAAGGAAGGAAGGAAGGAAGGAAGGAAGGAAGGAAGGAAGGAAGGAAGGAAGGAAGGAAGGAAGGAAGGAAGGAAGGAAGGAAGGAAGGAAGGAAGGAAGGAAGGAAGGAAGGAAGGAAGGAAGGAAGGAAGGAAAGAGATTCAACTAACTGGTTTTGTTTTTATTAACATTAACAACAATAACAATAACAATATATTGTTAATACTATTAAATTGCATGTGTGTTATTAATTGTTACAACTACCCTTATCAGCTCCTTTTTCTCAACCAATTTAGAAAACAAACACTGAAAGGGTTTGAATTTTTTCTCTGAAACAAATTCACTTTCGCTTCAAAATGCCTCTTATTTCCCAGTTTCAGTAGAAGAAGAGCTCAGGGGTTAAGGAGCTGTCACAGCCTGAGTAACAATCTGCAGCCTTGGATTCCAAGTGGTTGCCTAGCAGTAAAAGACTCCTTCCACACCACTCCCAGTTGGAGGTGTTCCCTACTCCATATATATAGTTAGCTATAGAGACCCTATTTAGGGATATATAAGAAGATTTATTAATAGGAGCTCCCTGTCAAAATCAGAGCATTGAGTAGAACTGGAAAAAGCCAAATCCTTGCAAAAGCAGTGGAGCATCACACAAAGGCAGCAGCTCAGCACAGGAAATCAGTGTTGGATGCAGAGCAACAGATGCAAAAGATCAACTACCATTAAGCACTTCTCTCAAGGAATTTTTCGGGATTATTCCTTCAGCTTGAGAGAAACACTGGGATGGTACTAAGTCTAGGTAATTCCTCATAAAACATCCTGATTTTTTTTTTTTTTTTTTTTTTTTTTAAGAATCTATAAATATAATGACAGAAGAGATGTTTAAATTTGTGCAGTTTGTCCTCAGGCAGTGCGAGGCCATTGACTCTCATCCAAGAATTCCTGTGCTTAACCCAAAGTTTAGCACAACCCCTCCCAGTTATACCTGGCTTGTGTCTTTTCCCCATGAGCCTTTCAGCAGTGGGGACCAACACCACCACAATGACTTGGACGTGGTTTTTCCACCCCCCCCAAAAAAAAAAAAGCAGGAGTGATGAGCTGTGCAGAGGGAAAACTTGTATTTACCCACAAGACAGAGTCTCCTGACCACCCCATGAGTTTGCAAAAGCGTCAGCCATCCCTTAGCCCCCTCCCCATGGACAAACCATGGCTATTAATGATCTTCTCTTTCTGGTCCACAGATCACAGGCAGGAGCCATCTGGCTTTTCCTCGGACCAGTGGAACAGGCTTTCCACAAACTTCAGGCTCTTTTTCCCTATTTAGGTCAGGAGTTAACATCCCCTATCACAAGCAAAGGGTCATGTCTTGCTGTTTAAAGTCAGCGCACTCCAAGAGGGCTGGCAGGATGAGCTGCCCCTCTCATCCAGGGAAAGCTGGGCGGAAAGGAGACCTGTGCCTGAGCACAGCAGAGCGAACAACACCACAATATGCTGCCAAATACTCACAGTGCATCTTGAGCAACCTTTGCACAGAGGCCTTTTCTGGTCTAAGACACAAGAGATAAAGAAATAGTGCTAAATCCCCCCTCTTTTTTTTTTTTTTTTTCTTTTTTTTTTTTTTTTTTTTTTTTTTTTGGCAGGAAATTCTGCGCTGTCCCAGTCTATCAGGCTTGGCTTGCTGAAAATTAAGAGGTCAGAAGCAGCTGCCCCAGTCTGCAATAAGTCTGACCCCACCATGCTGTCTGGAGAGATTCTCCCCCTGCAGGGTGAAGGAGTTCAAGTCCAACTTGGATAATGAGTAAAATGAGTCTCAGCGTCTCAAGAACCCAAAAAAAACCCTCCTGCTCAGATCACATGGTTTGACCCGGCCCTCTCTCCATGACTGCCAAGCCCCAGCAGCTTCGGGGAGCAGTGGTGCAGAGGTGATCAGAGGAGCTGTGTTCATCTCCTTCCCACCCCACCACACTCTCACCCCTGCCAGGAGAATGGCATCCACCCCACACATCTCAGGATATCAGCACCATCGACAAACCACTGCTTCCATCCCAGCTGGATTTGTCCCTCTGTCCCCTTTCACTGCTACCTGCATTGAAGACAAAAGCTGAGCCATGATCTCTGCAGCTGGGCACAGCCCTGCCAGCTGGCAAATCCTTCAGGGACAGGAGCAACGCCCTGTGCTCAGGCATGGGACAGCACCTTTTCCTCTCCCCAAGCGCCAAGCGCCTTCCCACTGCCCCCTACAAGGAGGAGAGCAGTCCCCACCAGCACAAGTGAGATCGGGGGCAAGCTTGGGCAGTGGCAGTGACTCCTGAACGTTCACACCTTCACCTTGCTGCTGACCAAAATCCCTGCCAGGGGGTTACACCGACCTCCTCCTTCCTCTGTCCCTGCTCCCTCGTGCCCCAGCAAAGCAAACAAGGCAAAGGGCTCTGTTGTTTCAGACCCCTGAGTGAAGAGAAGGACAAAGCAGCCCATCCTCCCCGCCTCGCATGTGACGAGGCACAGAGGAGCAGCGGCGCTGCCAAGCCTGGTGACTAAAGGCCAAAGAGAGAGGAGATAGAGGAGCACAAGGGGCTGCTTGTTTGGGTTTTGTTTGGGGAGTTATTTGAAATTCAGCAGCGACTGGGGTTGGAGAACAGAGTCCACTCTGAGCCTCTCTCTTCCCATTCATCTCGTCCCGGCGAAGGAGGGAGGAGGGGGATGCAGGCTGAGGAGCAGGGAAAACAACCAGGCTCCTTATAAGAATTCCTGCCTGGAAGAAGCAGCCTGTGCCCACGGGGAGGCATTGGAACCTCGACTTCACCGGGGACTCGGGGCAGGACAAAGCCCTGATGCCAACAGCAGCCTGGTGTCCAAGGAATCACTCTCTCCTTTCTTTTGGCAAAGCTTCGCCGCCTTCCTCCGTGGAGGTCAAGTACTTTTTTTGTAATTATTTTTTTTTGCCTCTGCTTTAGTTTCCCCAGGTGTGACATGAGAGTAACACCGTCACGTTTAGATAATGGGGACATTCCTAAGCTAAAAGCTGAAAAAGAGTAAAGCGATTTCAGCGGAGCAGAAAAAAACCGCAGCAGAAGATAAAGACAGAGATTGGGTAAAAACAAATAACACGCTGTGAAAAAGGCAATGTATCAATCTAGGACACAGTGAGGGGGAATATTGCTGCGTTTCCAGATATTAGAAAGACACTATCTTTGACCATGTCTAAAATATTACATCCATTTTTGCGCTAGGCTTCAAGAAACATGAATTCACAGTGAGACAGGGATGCAAAGAAAGATCACTAAGGTGACCAGACTTGCCACAAGATACTGGTGCACTTGGCTTTGCAAAAGGGAAATTAAGAGAAAATTAAAATGCTATATATAATTAAAACTCTGAGAAAGAAGCACCAGAGGATTTAAAAAAATCCTGTAAACTAAAATGCAATGATGCTGTGAGAATAGACAGGCTTGACTTGGCAAAAAAAAAAAAAAAAAAAAAAAAAAAAAAAAAAAAAATTACTGAGCTGAGATTTTAGCCACCAGAAAAATTATTGCCCAGGACAGTCAATCTTGTATGAATATGAAGGAAATCTCCCTGCTCATACTGAGGTGGATTTCATTAGGAAGGCCTTTGGGAAGTGGCTCTCCGGTTCTGTCCTACTGTATTTAATGCAGAAAGGTAGAAACGTCACCATCCGTACAGCTGGACACAACAGGGGCTTTGCTTCCTTGTGTTTCTCCACCCCTGAGATGCCTCCTGTGTTTCCCCTCAGGTGTTTGGTGACTCATCAGCCACCAAGGGAAAGTCTTTTGCTCTAACCTTAGAGCAGAGCCTCCAATGGCTCAAGAACTCAGGTGACAGCCCGCAGTCTGACTGATGACCTTCTGCAGTCAGCAGACTCCTTCCATTACTCTACTCATTTTTAATTTAAGGTCCTCCACCTCTAATGCCTTATCCTCAAGGATACAGAGATTTTAGGGATCCAGGGCAAATCCCAAGGGGCAGCCTCTTCCTGATAAGATATAGAATGATGTTAAAAGCTGGGACACTTTTAAACTACTCTGTCCAAGAATGATCTCTAAAGATCTTCCCAACCCAAACTATTCTGTGATTCTCCTCTTCCCTTTCTGAGCTTTCTCCTCTTTCTTTGAGCCAGAATCACCTGGTAAAACCTCTGGGGAGTGATGAACGCCATGGGGGACAGAAAACTCTTCTCCATGCACACCCCTCCTGCCTGACTTTCCTCTTGATGTCGAGGTCAACACACCCAGGAGAGACGAAAGAAATGTTCTGAACCATCTCCTGCCCTTTTTAACATGGCAGAGATCTTTGCAAATAGGGAAATCTGAACCAAATGATTAAATGATCACTCTGAGTAAAGTGACCCCTGACTTTCCCCTGTTTTTATTATCCCATGAAGTCTCTCCCTCTCAATCCCCCCTTCACATTCCTCCTGCAGGCATTACTCTCCCCATCACAAGTACCATGAACATCTTTGGAGTCACAGAATCATTGAGGTTAGAAAAGATCATAAAATCCTCAGGAGTTTTCTCCCCACAGGTGTGACTCAGCCTCTATCCCATGTTCAAATCCCACCTCCAAGTCCAAAGTTGGTGCATTTACGTTGTCTAATTTTGGGCAAATTTCAGTAAAAAAAAAAAAAAAAAAATCAGTAATTTGAATTCAATCTTCACTTGCACAATGAACCCAAATTACATGACTTTTTCAGCCAGGATGCTGATAAATGTGGCTCCAGTGCCAGAGAGACCTTCATTCCCTGTGAACTGCTGCTTTCAGTTTCTGAGATGCTGCTGTTCCAGAGACAGAGCTCCTTGGAGACCGAAAGAAAAGATGCAGAGGCAAATCCTTCACTCCCCATGGAGACTGTATTCAGTCCTTATTACTGTTTGTTAATCTCCTGCTCCTTTCTGACATATCTCTGCCCTCAGATTCTCATTCCACCACTCTCATAGTACCTGGCGTTCAGATCCAAATTTCTCAACTTCCGTGATTATGAAAGACAGATGATATTAAAAAACAAGTACAAGTCATACTTAAAATAAAACCTGGGTGTGATTTTTGAATCACTAGAGAGCCTGATCATGGTTCATAGTCAAGATTAAAAAACAAAACAGAACAAAACAAAACTAAGCAACTCAACATCTGACAAGCTCGATTTTTATAATTTCCTTTTTTTTTTTTTTTTTTTTTTTTTTTGGCTTTGTTTCATTACTCAGGGAGCAAAGATGAGCCCACAGATCTCTCAATTCAGGCTCATGAAAGGCTCAGAGAAGATTGTTCTGCTGCCAGTTAAACCCAGCCTGGCTGCAGCTTTCAGGAAAGAGCCCCAGGAGGAGCAGCAGTGTGACCCTGCTCAAGGAAGGAGGGGTTCCTCTTCACCCCTGGCATCCCCACCAAGTGGTGCTTGTCTCTCACCGCTACCAGGTATTTTGGTCCGAGTGTCCCTTGGACCTTGTTCACGTTGCTGTTTTGAACTGGTTGTCCTGTGTTACCTTACTCTCATTGCAACAAAGGGATGAAATTAAAATATATGTAATCAAGTAAAAAAAATCAGCATCCAAAAAAGCCCCACAAATAAAAAAAAAAAAAAAAAAAAAAAAAAAAATCCATTCATTAATATAAATGGAGGCTGAAAATATGGATATTTCTCTGAAGTCCTGGAGCAAATGACATCTTCTCAGGAGAACACTGTTGTGGACACAGGCACATGTGTTTTATTTATAGCTCGAGTTTTACTGCAGTCTCCCAATCAAGCATGGCCAGGGCTGTGTGTAGGCAAATGTGGCTCATTTCTCCCCAGCCCAGCTTTAAAGGGTGGTTAACAGCTTGTCCAGGAGGTTTGGTAGGGATGTTATGAGCACAGCTTAATCACAGAGGTAGAAAATTGTTGCCACAGGAATGCAGCTGCAAGAGAGGGAGGCAGATCCCCGCTTTGCTGCCCTCCCAGAGAGTGGACGGTGATCTAGGGATGCTCCCATTCCCGTCAGAGCCCTGACTCGAGGCTCAACTCTCCCTCTAAATGCTCCATTCTTCACCTCCTGCAAGCCTCTAAGTCGAGGGAAGGCACCTCTCTGACATTTTCACCCAACTGCTGCCACAGGTCGCAGCACCCATGGAGTTGTGGGATGAACACACCAGCCTGTCCAAGGGAGTTCATAACAATTCCTGACAATCACAGCCATTCCTCTTGCTGGCATTCCCTGTCTGCCCCTCTCTGATGTCCACAGCTCTGCCAAGAGGCCACTGAACTTATCTAAGGTGTGATGCAGGTGACAAGGTGTCCAAGGGTGGGTGTAGAATACAAGTGCTGGAAGTAAAGATCGGGTGGTAAATTTAGTCTAATTCCTCTTGGTGTCACCCCATTCCCTCTCTTCCCTCCTTCAATCTCACTGCTGCTCCCTTAAAACTGCCTGAAGACTTTCCTGGAATAAAAAAAAGGTAATGATTCTTCACTGCGACCTCCTCTGAACATTATGGCCCTTGCCTAAAATTTGCTGTTGAATTTGAGGGATGTGCCTACATCACACGGCCGTGGCAGGACCCACACCAAGACACCAACACAGGTCACCCAGTAACCCCTCGCACCTCACCCTGCCTCTGAGCTGCATTTTCCCCTGCAGACTGCAGCTCTGTCCTCCGGTCCTGCATTGTGGCAGGCTGGCAGAGATCGTGTTCCTTCCCAAACAGCCAGGAATAGATCTGGGCCAGTTCCATTCCCTATAAACTTGCACTTTGCAGTCCCAGATGTCATCCCTGACGTTTAGATCCACCTCAGTCTATCTGTTGGCTTAAAGCAGAGGGGAGGGCAATCAGAATCTGCCTGACACAGCAAATCTAGGGAGGAGAAAAGGGGGAATCAATTTTTATAATATGTGTTTGGCACTACATAATAGATATAACTCTAAATGCAAGCCATAAAGTTGGAGAGGATTATAAATTAAATCTGTTCTGTCCCTTTTAACTAAAAAAGTGACCTTACCATAGAATTAAATGTGGGTTTGACCCAGTGATCTATGGGGCTGTAAAAGTGCATTGTAGCAGGAGGATGTTACAGCACAGAGAGGAGCCCCCAGACAGGAATCCCTTCCCAGCTCAACCCAGGAGCTGCTGCTTGGTTCAAAATGAACACAGGGCAACAGGAGCTGAGGATTTCACCCCTCTCCCTGCCAGGAAGTGACTCATGTCCCTGCTGGGAACAGGCCCTGGCCAGGTTTTCCTCTGAACTGGGACCAGTCTTGGGATGAGAGAATGCTGCCTGAGAAGATGTTCTAAAACATTTCTAAAAATTAAACAATCTGCACAAAAGCAGGGCGGGTTTTGGATCTGTGTCCTATCCCTGTTTAGTTTGCCAAGCCCTAAATACAGCACAAGAAGAGGAGAGGATTAGAAAGCACCCTGGGGTTCATCTAAATGCCCCAGTGTTGATGGAAAAGGGGATGGAAAGTCCTTGATTGCTCATGCAGTGGCTCCATCCCCCTGCTCCAATAATCATACAGGAGAATCTGAAATACAAAAGGCTTGACATTGTAATCCAGCCCAGAGGACACAATTTAGGATGTTCCTGAATGCTTTTGAATGGCCAGAAATTATCAGGTTTTGTCTCACGAGCAAATATGGTTTGGAAGCCACTGCTGGGTCACAGGTTGGTATCCGTGGATAAAAGCTCTCTGAGCCTGTGGGAGACTCAGTGCTCCCTGGAACATAACGCAGGACTGAAGGCTGTTCCACTTCCAATCAGTACAGCAGTGAGGAAAATCACTTCCCCCATGAAACAGATGCTCAGGGAAGTCGGTGGTGTGTTACCTCATTACCACTGAGAAGTGGTGCAAAGGAGGAGCCAAGAGCCTGCCCAGACGCCAAAAGTCACTGAAACTTGGACAAAAAAAAAGGTGCTGCCACTGTCTCCTCCTGTGTGCAGTGGGTCTGTGTGGCCCTGTGAGCCATGAATATTAATCAAAGGTTAAGATTAGGTTTAGTTTGGATATTAGGAATTTTGTTTTTCACCATAAAGTTTGTAAAATATCGGAATGGACTGCACAGGCAGGTGGTGGGGTCACCATCCCTGCGAGTGCTCAGAGATGTGTTGACATGGATGAAGGTGAATGTGGTGGTGGCGCTGGGCTGATATTTGGACTTGGTGATCTTAAAGGTCTTTTTGAATTTTAACAGTTCAGTGATTCTATGAAACAGCAAGATGGGATTCAGGAAAGCAGCCCGGATGGTCAAGGTTATGTTGGAGGCTTATCTGAGCTCCCTCACTCCTCTGTGCTGGATATCAATGCCAGTGCCTCCCTTCTCATTTTAGCCTTTCTTTTTCTCCTGTTCACTCATTATTTATTAGCATTATTTCACTCAGTATTGGCAATTTTGCCTGCAATTGTACTGCTGGGCTGCACAGGGACAGAGCCCAGTCTCAGGAGCCACCTGATGAACATCCCAGGAGCTGGACTCCATGATCCTTGTGGGGCCCTTTCAACTCAGGATATTCTGTGATTCTGTGTGGAATCCATCCCCACCATGTATTTGCTGTCCAGGAAATACCAAGCACTACCTAGGGGATGGCATGGGCCAGGGATTACTGTGAACAAACCTTAGGATCAAGACTAAGTCACAGGTGGGGAGACAGGGAGAGTTTTGTTCTGTGGCAGCAAGTGGCAACAGGTCACCAAATCAAAGAACAAGCCCTGACATGTATTGTTAATTAACATTTGATGTGGTATTTCATTGACTGAAGACCTGTGGGGGCTCGTACACCTGCACACATGAGAGATCCTGGAAGAGCAAAGTACCTGCAAGGATTAACCAGACTGGAAAGAAGCTCTGACAGTGCCCAGGTGAAACCCACCTCCACTCCTGAATTAAGAAGGAAAGATGTCTTAAAAGATGTGATTTAACAGAGCACGACCATGCTCAACCTCAGTCAGAGCCTCTAACAGCCACCGTGGTGCCAACAACAGCATCGTATTTATGCAAGTCTCCTTGCTATCCTCTCACCTTGAGTATTTATCAGTGTTGGAGATTTTATTCTTAAAGGGGAAGAATTGTTGCTATAGTTAATAGTTCACTTTAGATTCTATGAGGCAAAAGGAAGCAACTATTAATCAGCAGATGGTGCACTGGGCTGGGCCAGGCTGGTGTTCTTCACCTCCCAAACCTGCTTATCACACCAGCGTGAGAATGCCAGGCTTTGTGCTGTTGCACATTTCAATGCCATTTATGGTTAATATTCAGCAAAATCTAAATACTGCAGACATCCAGGACCTACTGTGGGTCAAGTTAAGAACATCTGGAAGACAAGACTCACCAGCAGGAGTCATGATGTTCAAATAAATAAATAAATTTTCCTGAGGGAAAGGGTGCAAAGAGTTCAGAGATAGTAACAGCTCTCCAGGAGCTTCACAGAGGTAAAGAGCTGAGCTGCAGATGAAGCACCATCCCAGGACCTCCAGATGTTGACCCTCAGCTCTGCCATAGGTTCACTTTCCACCAAATTCAGGCCACAGAGCAAGCAGCTGCCTTTGTGCTCAGGAGTTCTACATTGGCCATGCTCATAATTCAGTGTTGTGCAACCCACGGTGGTCAAGTGATGCTAATCCAAAAGCGCTCATCAGGAAAAGTGCAGGGACAAAAGACAGTGTTGGTCAATAATTTGGGAAGAAATAAAGCATAACCACTTTAAATGATTCACTCTTTTGATGGCCCAGGGAACAGCCAGACAGAGAAAATCAGGGTTCAGGGAGAGCCCCAGCTGCCAGTTCTTGATGAGGGTGACTGGACAGAATAATTACACCACCAAAGTCACCTTCCAGACTGGAAGCTAATTTGCAGGGCTAAAACCTCTTTGAAATTCTCCTTCTCTGTTTGAGGAGCTGCAGCCATCAGAGCAACACCTCCAGAGCAGGACGGGCCCCTCAGTGGAAGGGCTGGCTGGGCACTGTCAGTCCCCCAGCCCAGTTCTGACCCCTGCGCTAGGCTGATCCATTTCCTTTCCCCCAGCTCCAAACCCCTTCCACAGGGAGACTGCACTGCCTGCTCTGTAATCAACGATCACTCCAAAAGGGCTCCGCGCTGAAGGAAAACCTCCGAGGGACGGTGTGAAGTGGGAAACAAACACAGCGTTTGGGTTGTAATTTGAGGTGGGAGGCTGGGGTTTTAATAACTGCCTTGCCGCAGCCTGCTGGGCACCTGGCGGCCCACAAATTGCATTTATGAGAGCAGGAGGTTACGGGGAGGGGTTTGAGCCCACGTGAAAGGTGGCTGTGCCTGGTGTGGCGCATCCGAGGTGTCCGTGGCTGTTGTGTTTGATTCCCCCGTCATGCCCTGGGGAATCCTTTGAACCCCTCAGGGGAATCCCCAGGGCCTTGCCCTGGAAGAATATACCATAAAATCTCCATCTAAATTGAAAGAAAAGCCTTCCCCCGTGGTGCCTTGCAGCACCATGTGATCTACCCCAGTTTTGCTCTCCCCACGTGCCCCTAATTCTCATGGTTTCTCCTTTCCCTGTTTCCCCAGTGGTTGTGATATCCCTGGTGGCCTGTCCCATGTCCTCTATAGGGCACTGTCCTTTGTCCTGCCCTTTGTACCGCCCCTGTGCCCTCAGACCTTTGGTTGGTGACCCCATACTTAACCCTGTGCACACCACATGGTCGGGTCTTTTGTCCCTAATTCCCTTCGGCACATTGGAATAAACCTTTGCTGGAATTTATCACACAAAAGGCCCTTCTTGCCTCTCTTGGCTGAGCTAGCTGTGGTGAGCGTGGTGTGTGGACTTGACTGCTTTGCCTGAATTCTTACCCAAGCGGCCTTTCCGAAAGGAAAATTTCCCAAATTATTGGGAAATTGGTAGCAGCAACCACAATCTAAATCCCACGTTGCTACGCCACCCCAACACTGTCACGTGTGTGCAAGCACAGCCCTCTGACCCAGCTCCAGGACTGGGAGCAGCCATCTCCTATTTGCATCCAGCCACCCTTCTGGGCAAGGGAAGGCAGCTGAGGAAAAAAATCTGTGCTTTGTCCCACATTCCCCTCGCCAGGCGAAATGGGAATTGTTGCAGTGAGATCATCTACAAACACGTTTGAGGCCTGTTCAAGGCAGGGAGGAGAAAGGTGCTCCAGTTCTCTCAGCCTTTTAAAATGAGTTCCAACCCAGCAAAGACACAAAGAGCTGTCAGGAATCACAGTTGGCTCTACCAGCCATCTTCCCCATCCCCAGCATTTTATCCCATATTGTACCTGATGCTGTTGGCAGTCAAGTGATATTCTCAGGGGCAGTCCAGGATGGTCTTAGAGGTCCCTTTGGGGAGATCATTGCTCCTAATCACAAGTCAAAAGCCAAACCAGGCAAGGGAGGGGCCCACCAGCCATCAGCACCACAGAACAAGAAGGGAGATGTTGCAGCTCGTGGTGGAGCATCCCCGTCTTTCCACATCCTGGAAAAATCAACTGCAGAACAAACCAAGGCTTTTCCCAGGACAACAGAAGAAGATAGTCACAAAAAATATGAATATTTTGTGATACGGGAGTACAAGAATGCAAGCATCACATCTTAGGGCAGGGTGTGTGCACATTTCTGACCAAAGATGCTGTGACATTGCCTCTGGTCACAGCCCAGCCAAAAAATCAGTGTAAGACTGCGGAGAGAGGAAGGGGCATGGACTTGCAAAGACGAGCCTTGTCTAGAAAACTGAGATCAAGTCAACAGGACATCAAACCAGGCCTTTGTCCCAACACAGCTTGAGGGGATGTAAGTGTGTCCCATACCATAACAAAAGGTTTTTCTTCCACTCAGAACACATCAAGACCTTGGATTTCAGCCCCTAGACACCAATCCTGATCAGATTTCCTCCCTTCTGGGGAAGACAACACAAAGGGTGCTGTCACACAGCCCCACACTGGAGTTTGTCCTGCAAAACAACCTTCACTTCTTTCTCCAGGACACCTTTACAAACCCTGCAGGCCCCCTGCTCACCAGGAGGCAGCTGCTGGAGGCATCTGTGTCCAGTGAGGGCATCAAAGTCTGCAGCACTCGTGCCCCATCTTCACAGACTCACAGGTGCTTGAAGGTAGAAGGGAACTCTGGAAACCACCTCCTCCAAGCTGCCTCACCATCTTCCTTGGTCTTGGTAGGATATCCAGACATCCAGACTGAGGATTTCCCATCTGGAGAATTCCCCTTCCAGTGGCATTTCCATGCCTGCAGGCACTTCCCACAGTTTCTAGTCCTTGAGGGATGCCTTGGGTGCATCTGCAATCACGTCAACTCTCACAGCAAAGGATGCTCTCCTGGTATTTCCACTCATCCCACTTAACTGGATCTCCCAGCCAACTGGCATTTTGCTGGGATCTCTCCCAGCTTCCCCCCTGCCCTCCCAGCTCTGCTGCTCTTCTGCCTGTCACCATCTCTCCTGCTGGTTGTGGCATCATCTCCATCTGGAGACTCTGAAAGTCCCGACAGCATTGCTATCCCTGGTAACATATCTGAAAACCCTGAGCTGGCAGAAGCCAGCGAGTGACACAGGACAGGAAATATTTAACATTGTTCATGTCATTTGTATAAGCATTCAGAATATGCGGTGAACATAAATTCGCTATCTGGGTATTCCTTCACTTGCCCTCACGGCTGACCTGGAGGCGCTAAAATGGGTGATTGGAAGGGCAATGCTGTATCCAGTGACAGGATATGATGGAAAGGCTTGGCACTGTGTCAGGAGAGGTTTAGATTGGAACAGGGAAAAGGTTTTTCATCCGGGGGGAGCCAGAACAGGTTCCTCAGAGAAGTGGTCACAACATGGAGACTGACAGAGTTTGTCCAGTTTGGACAGCGCTCTCAGGAGCGTGGGGGATTCTTGGTGTTGTTCTGTGTAGGTCTAGGAGCTGGACCCAATAGTCCTTGTGGTTTCCTTCCAACACAGGGCATTCTGTGATTCTACTGAGATGTGGGCAGCTCAGAGACCCTCTGTCCTCCTCAGGGTTTGGCTTCCCACAGGTGGGCATAATTCACATGCTCCTTATCAGAGTTTAACCCTCCTTTGGGCTGTGCTCACCAGAGCAGACCAGGCACAAAAATGTCTTTTGTCACAGACCCTCCTTAAACCAAAGCTCACCCCTGGAGCCATCAGAGTTTCCCTGGAAAGATGCTGTGCCATGGGGAGAACTTGCAAGGCAGCGTTTGACCACCGAGGATCCACAGCACTGCCAAGCTCCATCCCCAGCGTAAGTGCCAAGACAGCTCAGCCCTGCTCAGGGGAGAGGTTCCCTGACATTTAAACATTTAACATCACCCACCACCTGGGAGGCCGTAGCTGTACAGGCTGCTAGGTTACAGAGATTTTTCCTCTCCTCCCATCCCTGATTTCTGCCATAAAAATCAGAGGCTCTGCTGTAATTTTACCTTCCCAGACAAATGTTCTCGGGGCACGTACGAGAACCAAATTCCCTCACCATCAACTGCACACAGTGAGATTGCACTAAGCTCCAAAAAGCAAGGCGCTCACCCTTGCCCCTTTCCTTGTATGCACAAAGGTGTCAAGCATTTTTCAGCAATTAACCCTTGTTTCAGCTCAATAGAGCTGATCAGATTGTGGAACAACATCTGAGAAGTGGAGATTAGCAGGCCAGGCTCTTTAGTACTTAAGGCACCAGTGCAGCTACTCAAAATCAGATTTCCCTTTCTTCCCTGGCAGTTGATTAAAGCCTTTTCAAGCAATTCTTTCCAACCTGCAGATGTTTAAGTCAGGTGATGGAGAATTTTTTCTTTTTTTTTTCTGGCTGTGAAATGGCAGCAGCATGGCCCTCAAGTAACTCAGGACAAGAATCAGGCCCAGAAAAGAGGGATAGGTATGTCTGTCTGTACACAGGCACTAAAGCAGAGCTTTGGTAGGCCTCACCACAGCACAAACATGTAAAGGCTTCAGTAGCATGGTTCCAGAAGGGAGAAAACACTCTTAAAGCAGAAGCTGAATCCAGAAATAACCTGTGAGAGGATCAATTTCTGCTGCATACTGATTTATTCAGACCTCTCATGGTGGCAAAGCCCTCTATAACAAAATATCTGATTACAGGACTATGACCATAAATTCCACACGCCCTCGAGCAATGGCCAATGAATAACTGACTTGTTAAGGGAACAGCCCTGCACAATGAATAAATCTACCAACAGGGCTTTCGATACAAAAGACCCCACCGGGACAGATTTCCTCGTGAAGGTGTATCGAATTCCATTTGCAGGAACCAGCAGATATCTGTTTGGAGGAGATCTCCATTGTTATATCACTGTTCAACAGCATCCAGCATAAAGCCTGATCCTACCCCGGGCTTGATTGATTGGAATATCCAAGTGGGCTGGACTATATAAAAGGACCCTTTTGCAGCGTTCCACGAGGTTCTCCTGGAAAAGGAGATGCTTAATCCAGAGGAAAGCCAAGGCAGGTGTAGGAGAATTGCCTGCTTCAGTTATAGAAGGACCTCAAGAAATTAAGGACTGAGAAAGGACAAGAAAAGAGGAATGTTTAAGGGTGGACATGCTCACAGTCAAGGCACAAAAGGAATAAATCATCGCTGGTGCTCGGCTGGTGCCCTTCACCTCAGGATCCCAGAGGAAATGTGGTCTGACCACATCCAGTTGGACACACAGCTGGCACAGAGCCCCACCAGGAAGGAGGAAGCCAGGCTTCCCCATTTCACAAATGAGAACACCAACGTGCAGAAAGACCAAAGTCTTAATTGAGTGTGGCCTGACCCCTGCCCTGAGCCACGTGGTTTGGCAGGGGCTGAGATCAGCCCCATGATGATGTCCTTGTCCCACAGGGTGAATTGCACTACAGCAGCTTTTAAAATCAACCACAGGGATTTGGTGCTGGGTAACCCAAACTTCAGCGGTTTGTGGAGCTGCTGGCTTAAAGGATCATCCCCAGGGAGACAGGAGCACAGATGGGACAGAGACAGAGAGTTTCAGCTCCAAATCTATTCTAGCACGAATACCACGATGACCCCTATCCCAAAAACATTTAGACAGAGAGCTGTGCTAAATCTCCATGAATATGGAATAGGGCACATCTGCCAGGAGTGGGATATTCCTAATAGCTGAAAGAGACATTTTGCAAACAGCAAGGACTTTGTTATAGGCCAGCTGAGCTCAAAAAAAAACGGAGGAAACATCTCCATCTAGCAAAGCCAGCCTGGAAGCAGGCAGCTGACAAGGTGAGCCTGCAGGTGGGAGTGCTGAAACCGGTGCAGGAGGTGTCACCAGATCTGCCTCTGACTAAAGCTCAGCGTGCAGAAAAAGAGCTGGCAACAATAAATACCGGTACATGCACGTGGCATGCACGAAATGGTGCCCCCAAACACACACAGGACTCCTCTGTCCTGCTCCCAGGCCACATCAAATCAGCAAACAGCAGCTTACCTGGAGCAAATCACCAACCTAGAACTACAACAGTACTCAGAACACTGGAAGAAGGATTTTGTACATTTTATATATCTTGTTTCATACACTCACTTCAGCCAACATACAGCGTACCACATGAGGTGACACCCATCTGTTCAAATCTTCTACCCCTCCCCAAAAATATCTATATTTCTTTACTAGGTCTCTCTCCTTTCTTCCCCCGGATGCCATTTTCTTTCCCTGATCCTCCCTGACCCAGGGTTAAGGCATGACACCAAGCAGGGCAGAGTTTGCCACTTCAACAGCTCGTTTGTCATCAGCTGGTCACTCCTTAATCAATTTTTTATGGAGGGATATTTCAGAAGAAAATGCAGAGGGAGTAGGAGAAGGAAAGTAAGAAACCATCCCCGGTTTAATTTTGATAACGTTGGCAGGGAGTGATTCGGTCCGACAAATTAAAATCAGCAAATCTCTCATTTTCTCTGACAGAGGTAACCAATTAAAACTTTAATAAAGGGGGCAGTGATGTGTGTCTGCCAGACAGAGTCACCAATCTAGCAGCCCTCTGATTTAAAATATTATCTTTCCTTTCCTTAGGTTTGGGTTCCCCCCCCCACCCCTTCCCTCAGAGCTTCCTGGAGCAACATGACATAATCAGACTAATGCAAAACCCTTGCTCCAAGAGCTACTGTGAGGAAATTCTGAACTCGAGATGTGACGACAAATGAATGTTCTGAAGGGGTTTCATTTACTGCTCATTTTCCTTTCCTTTATTTATTTTTATTTTTTAAATCATTGTGTTTTGTAGCCTCAGCATGCTGCAAGCCACATTAGAGGGCCAAATATCTCACGGAGTGCATGGAAGGGAAAGGGAATTACACTCCCCCCCGTGGGTTGCCCTGCCAGATTGCTCTCCTAGAGAGAAGTTTGACTTCCAGTTGATGGTTTCTTAGGTCTGAATAAAATGCCCCCAGTAATGTTCCAGGGATGGAGTGGAAGATTTGCCTTTTTGACAGCAGGAGCATTAAGGAAGGGTGCAAGGCAGGTGGCACCTCCAACACTGGGTTGCTGGAGAATGGGATGGCATCTGTGGTGGTCCTCACTTGGGGTCCATGACTCCCTGCCATGGTGGTTTGGGGCTTGGAGGGCCAGTCTCCTGTGGATTTGGCATCTGATGGGGCCATGCATAAATCATAAAATCACAGAATGGTTTGGGTTGGAAAACACCTTAAAGATCATCTCATTACAACTCCCGCCATGGGCAGCGACACCTTCCATTAGACCAGGTTACTCCAAACCCCATCCAACCCAGCCCTGGACATTTCCAGGGATCCAGTGGCAGCCCCAGCTTCTCTGGGAAACCTGTGTCAAGGGCCTCAACTCATTCACAACAAAGAATTCCTTCCTAATATTTAATCTAAAGGAAAGCAGTGCATTTCAAGTCAAAAGGAGCCCCTGCCTCACCCAGCACAGATGTGACACTCAAATGCTGTTTTCCCTGGCATGGATGTGGTTCAAGGCAACTGAGATGCCAAGAAGGAGACGCCTATCCCCGCCTTGAGGGAACAGTGCACCAGTCCTTTTCTTCCTCTGCTTCAGAGCCCCAAATCCCCACCCCACTCAAAATTTATGGATGGACATCAACCCCCATCAACATTTAACTCTTAGTCGAGTTTTCCCCAAACTTAGGCATCGATGAACTACCCTTTTCTATCCCAGCAAACTCCAGGCAAGCGGAGAGCCCAGGGAATTTGGGGAAGGAGCCATGAGAAGAACTTGGGAGCATCCTGTGAATGGTGAACACTGGGATGTGAAGGGGACCCCTGGGCTTTGTCTGCAGCTACATTTGATCCGTTCCAATCCGTGCTGCGACACCAAGCAGGACTCTCCTGCAAACACCCAGGCCAGGTGCCAGCTCCCTTCCCTTTGAAGGCTCGCCTGGGGATGTGAAATGTCTCCAAGGGGGGGAGGCGAGCTGATTCCAGAGACAGCCTGTCATCCATCTTGGGGAAAACACTCCTGTCTCTTTGCACCTCTCCTAGAAAGGTGGAGACCAGCGTGCCACGAGCCCGGGATCAGGCCCGGAGAAAAGCTTTGAGGCATTTGTTTACCAACACAGGTTTTCCTGGGGCTAATTAACGAGCCAAGCTTATACCCTGCAACAGGTATCGATAGCAGAGGATTTCCTGCCTGCTACGCTAGAGCAACGGGAGAGGGTGAATCTGGATCTGTGAGCACACTGCTTCTCCTTCTCCTTCCTCCCCCCCAAAAATACTGGGAAAGAAAAGGTGCCTGCAGCGACACAGGCACTGCGGGAAGCCCCTCTGTCATCTCCCCCTCGAGGATGGGGCACCAACCATTCTGGATGATTCCCGGGTAGATTCCCCGTTATCGGGATGGTCGGGCATCCCTTTTCTCCCACTTGCAGGGCGTGAGGGATGGTGTGAAGACCTTCAGCAAGCCCCTGGAGCTGGGGGCTGCTTCAGTGCCCCCCCAGTTCTGGGAATGGGGGTAACAGAGCTGCATGCACACCGCGGCGCTTCCACTCCCGCGGAGAGCCGGTGGAAACATCGACTTTCGCAAGGAGACTGAAATTGGGTAGAAGAGGGGAGGAGGGGGGATAAAACATGAGGGAGAGCATGGTAAAAATAAATAAATAAATAAATAAATTAAATGGGGAGGAGGGGGGGAGCAAAAACCCAAAGGGAAGGCGATGCTGGAGAGTGGGAAATAAACCCCATGGGTTTCACGTTTCGGCTGCGGGGTGGGAGCCAGAGCTCCTGTGCGGGTGGGGGGATTTTTTTGGGGTGGGAGGATAGCGGAGAGCAGCGCTCCGCGGGCTGCGCCGAGCATCCGAGCGCTCCGGGGGTGGCGAGCGGCGATAGCCGGGCTGCGAGCGCCACCTCCCCGCCGCTCGCCGCAAGCCCCGGCCGCCCCCGGCAGCTCCCCCCGCTGCCGCGTTGGGTGTTGGGGGGGCTGGGGGGGAACCCTGACATCAGGGTGGGATGCCCCACGCCTTCCCCCAACCTCTCCCTCCGCGGGGTTGCAGCGGGGGCGGTCCCGATGAAGTGTGTGGGATGCGTGTGTGTGTGGGTGGTGGGTGGGGGGGGTTGTTGGCTAAGTTTGGGGTGGTTGTAGAAAGGGCTCGTGGGGTGCTGCAAGGCACGGAAGGGCTGTGGGGGTGTCCCAGAGCACCTCTGGGTGCCTGCGGGGCATAGGGCGATGCGGGTCTCGCGGGGGTGGCAGAGAATGGGATGCGGGGTGCTCCCCCGACCGTGGTGGTTGCCTTTGGCTGCTCCTTGGGGTGTGATGGGGGTTCAGGATCTTCCCCCGACTCACACACACACACGAGCGGTTCCCATCCCGTCTATGAGGTCTGGCCCACCGTCCCTGCCTCGTTTTCCCTCATGGAAGAAGAAAGGGCTACAATCATTAATAGAAAACCCCTCCGCTTAGCAGCCAGTCCTTCCCTGAGCCTGTCCACCTTCGCTACTCAATTGCGGGGGCTCCAAGCCTCTCTCCCCGTGTCCAGGGCTCTGCAACACTGTCCCAAGTGAAAAGGGCCGGGAGAGCTGCTCCTGCCCTGACTGTGCCTTGTGCCAGTCCAGTCCCTCTCTGGTCTCCCCTTTGGTCCTCCACAGCACCCTGACCCCTCTCAAACACCCAGAGCTGGGTACACAGGTCCCCTGGGTTTTCCACACCTCAGCACCCCTGTGCCCCTCTGAGACCCACCAGGCAGGGTCTGTCTGTCTGTCTGTCTGTCTGCTCAGCCCTCTGCTCTGTCCCCTGCCTGGCTCAGCTCCGCGGCCACCCTGTCCCCTGGCAGTGCGGCTTGGCTGAGCTGGTGCAATTCCTCAGCACCCTCCAAGGGTAAAATCCTCCCCGGCTCTGCCCTGCCACGTCCTTCCTCTTCCTCAGCGAGGTCTTGGGCACAGGAAGGACTGTGGGACCCAGGTTAATGAGTCATTAATTAATTAGGGACCCACTTGATATGCACAGGGAGTTGTTTGTTTCCTTTAGCAGCCCGGACTTTGGAAAAGATCCCAGCCCAGCGAAGCCTCCAGCCTCGTCTCCCAGCTGATAATAGATAATACAGATATTTCAGCACCAGCCAAAGCAAAGTCATTATCGTTAATACAGAGCCTTCCCTTGCTACGCGGCGGAGGTCACCCGGCAGCTCCTCGGAGTGTCGGGGGCTCAGCCCTCCCGGCTTTCCTCGGGCTCTGCCTGGCCAGGTGAGAGGAAACCTGTCGGTAATCAACAGGTAACGGGGGCTGGGGAGGTGCACCCTGCACTCCGAGCACCCCTGGCTCCCTCCCAGGGAGGCTTTCGAGGCGCCGCGGTTTTCGCTCTGCCGCGCACG
>NC_053450.1:1657384-1680551 GCF_015227805.2 Hirundo rustica
TCCCCACAGCAGGATAACTCTGAGGGGAAAGAACGCCATCGGCAGAGCAAGAGATACCCTCAAAAAATCAAATCTCCCAGAAATCTGAGTTTGGGGAGACATAGACCCTTCCTTCCACCCTGCCAACATAACCCAAACATGGGATCTGTGGGGAAGAGGGTTTATACTGGTAACATAACAGATTAAAAGACACTTTTGTGTTCGTGGTAGTCCCTTCTACTCCCCATGCAGGAACCTTGCAGGGACCACGCTGCCCACGGTGAGCACAATTTATTTATGACACAGAAAGCCCTGAAACAGAGATCTTTGCCCTGTTTTGCTTGAAACTGCACGAAAATAACCAAAAGGCCTCAGCTCAGCCTAAATTGGCAACCTCTGTCCCATCACAATATGGTGTGAGGATGCCTGAAGTTACTCAGATATGGACACCATCAGGACCTTCAGTGTCATTCCCACAGGAAAAGAAGCAGACAAGAACAGCAAAAAACAGATCAACAAGGCCAAACAGCTTTTGGGACACACCATGACCACACCATCATGGTGATGCTAACCACGAAAACCCTCCCCTAACTCTCCTTGGTGAGGTGCTGGGTGGGTTTTGTGACAAACACTGACTTTGCTGTCCAAAAACACAACCAAGACTCCTCTTCTCTTCTCTTCTCTTCTCTTCTCTTCTCTTCTCTTCTCTTCTCTTCTCTTCTCTTCTCTTCTCGTCTCTTCTCTTCTCTTCTCTTCTCTTCTCTTCTCTTCTCTTCATTGCTCTGCTCTGCTCTGTTTTCCGTCTGGGTTTTGGAGGTGGAAAGGCTTGAGCTGGATCCAGCTGTAATTCTGCTCTTCCCCCTGCCAAAGGAAAACAGCAAACTTAATAGAGATAAACAAACCTTTACACTCACTTTTAATTTAGAACATGTTTATTACACAGAAATGCCTCTTGTTGTCAGAGGCAAAACGTGTCCAGAGCAAAAAAAAAGAAAAGAAAGGATGGGGAAATCCATGGTTAAATGTAGCACCCCCTGGGAATATGCAAAGAGATTTTGGGAGAAGGATTAAGCCGCACACTTCAGGAGCCTAAGCTGGTCTCAAACTACAAAGTACGTGAGGGAGACATGAAAGAGAGAGAAAAACATTTTCTATCTGCCCAATTTTTCCACCTTCTTTTGAAACATGGAATACGGACGGAAAAAGGCTGTTTGGGCTGGTAGCTGCTCAGAGCTGGTTTCGATTTGTTAACTCTGTCCTCCCACCTCCCACGTTGCAAAGGTAGGCTGGTGGTGCTGTTGGAATAATAGATTTGGCCCCAAAAATCTGCTGGAAACATAATTGCAATGTAAAGAGAGTGAGTTTAGTTTTTTGGAAGTGTCTCCTCCTGCCAGTGGTACCCCCAGATATCGTAGGTGTAGATGAGGATGGCAAGGGGGAAAAAAAAGGGAATGCCTGGGATTCCCAGGGGATCTGTTTGAAAAGGATAACTGCAAAGCAGGACAGCTTGTAAGTAATCTGTTTACTTCCCCTCCAGCAATAGATAGCACTGTGTTTACATCTATAACACTTTGCATTGTGTCTGTTTAAAAATCTCCTTGAACATTTCAAATTTCCAGCCAGTCACATCCTTATGCTGAAGGGGGCACGGGGTAGCTTAGCTCTACCCAGGACTTGAAAGGGATTTCCCCATGCCTGTCTCTCACATGACTGCTGTGCTTTCTACCTTGCTTTTGTTGTTGTTGTCAATTTTTATATATTTTTAGTGACTTCGTTGCTGTCGCCAGCAGTGGTTTCTGCTGGCAGGGGCTGCTCAGGAGTGTTAATGTTCACGTACCACAGGTCAAACCCGGCAATTCCAGCCTCTCCTAAGGGCAAGGAGGAAAACTCCTGTCCCTCCTCCCATGGGCTGCATTTAGTAAGTGCAGGAATTATCTGTGTTCAAGGAGTGTCATTACTCAAACTCCTCAATTTTTGGGCAACGTGGTGAGAGAATTGTCCTAAAACAGGAATTTAACATCAAGTCCATTTTATAGATTTGTAAAGTGAGGCAAGGCAGAACTCCCAGCTTTCCCAAGCATGGAAAATCCTGACTCCAGCCCTCTCCCCTGACCAGATTGCTTTGCACCCCAGGGCCAGGGGACAACTTAATGGAGCCCCAAAAAGAGTCTTAGTGAGGTGAACAAACACCAGCACAGGTGTGGTCACAGACAGTGATGGTGGAGGGACTTGGAGGAGTGGACTGCTGCTTTGTTGAGGAAACCAAGCTATTCCCAGAGTCCCAAAGCTCTTGGGTGACCAAGGGAGAGGATGGAACCTCCCTCTGAAAGCATTTGTGATGCTGGCTCTGGCAGCAGGAAGGAATGATGGAGCCCCAAGCCCAAATGTTCACAGCTTCTCTTTTCCCAGAGCTTCAAACTGATCCTGAATTTTCCCCTTTCCCCTCTCCCTGTTCAGGAAGGGAAGGGGTAGGAAGGAGATATTAATGAATTCCTTCTGCCTCCCCACTCCACAAGGATCACCTGTATCCACTGTGGCTCCAGCAGCCTTCTCCTTCTCCCTACCCTTGCTGTGTCCATTCCCCTGACTCGTGTGGGGATCCCAGGAGCTTTACACATCAGAGCTGGCCAGATATGGAGAGGAATGCTCCCTCCTAAGGCAAGGCCAAAAGCTGGTGAAGATCCAGGGACCAGAGGCTGAGAACCAAGAGTGAGAGCAAAGGCAAAACGCACTCTGATGTTATTGCCAATGAAGACAAATCGGGAGCATCTCAAGTGGTCACAATGAAGAGAATTTCTCTAACAAGTGCTCAACTCTTCCCTATCCTTGTTTAGAAACTTTCTTCAGGAGAAAAAGTGCTGAACACCTTCTAAAAATAACAGCGTTAATAATACTTACAACATGTTTCCAGAGTCACAGGATGGTTTGTGATGGAAGGGACTCTGAAGATGATCCAATTCCACTCCCTGCCATGGGCAGGGACAGCTCCCACTAGACTCCAAGGTTGCTCCAAGCCCCCCTGGTCCTCCTGTCTGGGCAGCCTGTAGCAGACCCCACTCTAATGTCACCTGCCTCTGCCCTCCCTTAACCCTGACCTGTAAATTCTACCTTAGATCCTCTTCCATCCTCAGGCACAGCTCCATGTATTCCATCTGCTCCTCAGCACAGAGGGGGACAGCCCTCCTCATCTCCTGTGCTTGTTCTTCCTGGATTCCTATTCCTGTTCTTCCTGTGTCATTCCTTTCCACTCCTCCCATCACAGGAGTCATCCCAATCCAGTCAAAGGAGCTATCCCACCACATCTCCACGACGTCAACAAGATCACAGCCCTACAGAGCACACCCCCTAATAGTCCAGTTTATTCCACATGCTCAGGTGTTAGAATAGAGGGATTTAAGCTGTATCAGTGATGAAGCCATCTTCCTGTGCAGTGTGCCTGGAACTCCTTTGTGCTGCTCTCCAGGTGCTTTCCTGCAATCCCTCTCCAAGCTCTCGGTGTCTATTGCTGGCCCCTGCGCCAAACTGGCAGGAGAGGGAGGGACTGAGATTCCCCTTCCCTTGGGAACTCTATTTTCCAACACCAGCTGCTGGAAGCTGCGAGCCACTCGTTTAAAGCCCCGGTTAGCACAAAGGTTTCTTTGGCGGTGGAAAAGCAGATTCCTTTGCGGGGCTCCCCGTGTGCTTCCCGAGCAGAGCCATAGATGGCAGTACGTGGTATTTACAGAGTTATTTCCACAAGTAAATCTTCTTATTTTAGCAGAAAGCGAGAGGTTTTCATTCCCTTGTAGTTAAAACGCGCTCAGAATGAGAACTAAATCAATGGAGAAAGCAGGAAAAGCCTCCTTGCCTCCTTGCAACGGCAGACAGAGCTTGAAGTGCAAAATCCCTCTGTGCTCTACAGGATTCTCTATCCCCTTTCACAGGAGTGATACTTGAGGAGTTGAACAAGAAAACAATTTTCCATACTGGAAAGAAGTTGAAGACCTCTCAAGTGACTGTCACAAAAACCCGAAGTAAGCTCAAAATTCCAGGTTCACTTTCAAAAACCAGCAGCTGAGGGTGTGAATGGGAATTTAAGTCAGGCCAGACAAAAGATATTACTTTGATTTTAACATACATTTCCACTTTGTTATTGCTTTAATATCACTAACTTAGCTTCAAAAATCCAAAACAACTTTTAAGTAACAACATTTGGGAGGGTTTTTTTCCTCTCCTTTTCTCCTTGTTATAGTAAAACACTTCTTTCCCACACACTGAAGTCTAATTTCAATGAACCGACACTTCTAGCCCAAAGTATCATATCGAAGTAATATGCAACTTGTTGCACTTCCTGATTTGATTTGCAGTAAAATAAATTGATTTCTCCAAGTCCAGCCTGCTTGGCCCTTGAGGGTAACTGGTGACTGATCTCTCCCTGTCCTTTTCTCAACCCAGATGCCTTTAATTATTTTTCCTTTCCCCTGTCCAGCTGAGGGGCCTCACACAGCAGCTTAGGAGGGCACCTGACATCCAGCCAGGGTCAACCCACCACAGTCACCTTCTTCTCCCCATGTTCCCAACACCCAGGGACTTAATCTCAGTTGGTTTCTTTACATACACGTATCCAAGTCAGCTTTTCACAGATGTCAAAGGAAATAAGCACAAAAGAAAAAATGATTTCCAGAATTTCACACATTTGGTGGTTTCCAACCTCATTTTTCACATTCAGACATTTTGACTCACCTCCCAAATCTAATTCTTGTGAGGCCAAGTGCTTCAAGGCTCCCCCAGAAACCAATGGAGCTGGAGAGGGCTCAGCACCTTTAAGGGTCTGTTGCTTTGATGCTCTCATGATTGGAAATCTGTGATTTTCCAATATCTCTATTTGACCCCAGCATACTGAAATCAAAGGCTGATCCTGCAGCTGTGTAAATCATTTGACATAAGCATATGTAAAACAAGTTTGATCCCATAATTTATAGCCCATTGAAACTTGAAGTCCCTCAGTGGAAGGTGGGATTAGTACCAACTAAGGGAAGAAAAAACAATTAAGATTAAATAAACCATTCACCCAATCTCAGCCTTGTAACCTTTGTGTTTGTTTTATTTTCCCTCAGATCTAATTATAATCTACGCTGGGGCACAACTGTTTGTGATAATGGAGGAGTCATTTATCAGATAACTCCTCTCCGCCTCCTGCCATAAGTCACCGGGAGCGGCTGGGATGAGCCTGGCTCTGGAGCCAGGTGATGCCAGCACAGGACTCATCCTTCACTGCTGCACGTGTCCAGAAAGGCTCTGCAAAGGCTTCCAGCAGAGCTCAAAGTTCTGCAGGTGCAGGGATGGTTTTGAAACCCACTGGACCTGGATCCTGGGCTGCATCTAAAGCACAACAACCAGGAGGGCAGGGAGGGGATTCTCCACTCTGCTCTGGTGAGATCCCACCTGGAGCGCTGCATCCAGCTCTGGGGTTCCCAGCACGGGAAGGAGATCAACGCACTGGGACAAGTGCAGAGGGGGCCACTAAACCGATCACAGGGCTGGGGGTACCTCTGCTCTGTACACAGACTGGGAGAATAACAGCTGCACAGCCTGGAAAAGGCTCCAGGAGGATCTCAGAGCCCTTCCAGTACCCAAAGGAGCTCCAAGAGAGCAGGTGAGGGACTTTGGACAAGAGCAAGGAGTGACAGGACAAGGGGAGATGGAAATGGAGACAAGGTGGAATTTATTTAGAATAGGTATTGAGAATAAATTCTTTACTGTAAGGTTTATGAGACACCATAAGAGGTTGCCCAGAGAGCTCGTGGGCTCTCCAGCCCAGGAGATGTTCAAGGCCAGGCTGGATGAGTCTCTGAGCAACCTGTTCCAATGGAAGGTGTCCCTGCCCAAGGCAGGGGCTTGGAACTGGATAATCTCTAAGGTCCCTTCCAATACAAACCATTCTGTGATTTTATGCTGCACGAGTCCTTCTCTACTTGCTCTGCATTATTAAATATAAGGTTCTAAGATTAATCTCTTTGAACAGATTTCAGCAAACCATTTGTTGGTGGTGCTCTTCTAAGGAACAGTTCTGTCTCTTCTCACAGCTGTTTTCCTTAATCTGAAAATAAGTCACTTCAGACAGAAAGAACACGTTTTTCTCCCTCTGAGTGTTGAAGACAACATCGTGACTTGTGCATAAAGCCTGTTTCAATTATGGGTAACTTTTTTCTGTCCTGTTAAACCTCTGTGAAATCCATATGTACTCAGGGATGGAACAAGAGAACAAAATTAAATGTTTAAATGAGCTTAAGAGACACAGTCATGTCATGTTAACCTCAAAATATGCAACCAGTGTGACTCTCGTATGGTTTGCTTTTTTTTTTTTTTTTTTTTTTTTTTTTTTTTTTTTTTTTTAGTTCTTATTTTGAATGACATTCAAGTTTTATAGCCCACATTAGTGCTAGAAATTAGTGGAGTTTGAATAAAACCTGACTCATTATTTTCATTATGTACTTTAACGGAAAGCAAGACCATTTACACTCAAAGGTATTTTCCATCATGGCCAGGGGGAACATAAACTCTGGAAACCATCTCCCGCTCTGGCCTGAGAGGTTTTAGGTTTAGGCACGGCCTTTGGAGGGTGCTGGAAAACCTGGAGGGCAATCCAAAAGGCATGTTAGAACTGATGATGTACCTTTTATGTAGGGAAATCTGTTTATCTGTTTTGGAGAACCTGGACCTGAGGATACTGAGGCAGAGAGAACAATCATGGTCCAGAAATGTGTCACTGGAGCAGGTGACCCCAGGGCCAGTTCCAGATCCCTAATTCTGTCTCACTTCATCAGCCTTGGCAACACAGCCTAAAAGTCTCTATGCTGATTGGATGTGTCCTTTCCCTCTCCATAAATGACATTTTCTTTCCACATTTCCCTCGAAGAAGGTTTCTCTATCCAGAGGCTCATTTAGAACATAATGAACCATGTTTATTTTCTTGGTGGTTTGTTTTTTTTTTTTCTTTCTAATAATAGTGTTTTTACATCAGAACCCACATTTAGAGTCAGATATCGCTAATTTCAAACCTTGTCTCTCCATTCCTCTCCTCACAAGCCTCTCAGAACTACAGAGTGCCAGATCCACTGGAGTAAGTCTGGGATAAGCAGAGAAGCCTAAAGCCCAAGCTGAGGCATTCCTTTGGTTCTGGAGACAGGAGAAAGCAGAGGAGACTTCATTTGGAATTTGTTTATTTGGAGCAGGGGGTGAGAAATATTTCCAATATCAAGGGACACAGAAATCTTTCACACAAGGCAGGCTCAGCCCTGTTCTTCTGCTCTGCTGGTGTGTGGGGACATGGGAACAATTGTGTCTGGATATTTTGTCCCCAGCACCACCCTGGTTTCCCTTGAACTCCTATGGACTTGACGATCTCATGGGTCTTTTCCAACACTGACAATTCAAGGATTCTGTGACTTTACCCCCAACTCCAGTGCAGCCCTGCTGGAAAAAGCCCAGGAGCTTGTAAAGGCTTAGTGAAATGGGAATAAAGATCTCCAGGGATGTTCAAACTCACGAAATCAGCAAATCCACAGGAGCGTGGGAATGGCTTGAAATAATTGGAAGAGACTCAGAACATGCTACTCAATACAGCTGCATATTCCTCCCCTGTATCCACTTTCTTTTTGCTCAGTAAGCTGGTTTGCTTCAAGCTGCATGGAAAACTTGGAAGATACCACGTCTTTCCTCATGTCACTAAAATATTGAGTCAAATAGCACAATAGTAATATTTTTACATGGATGATGGTGTTGAAACCAGTTAATGGTGTCAAACTGCACATTTTGGGCTTGGGTAAAGGTTATGGGGCAGAGAGCCTCTTCTTCTTTGCCTTCCTTGAGGTTCTGAGGAGTCAGGGCATAGACAGGACAGAAATTTATAGATTATATCGTTATTTTAACAATGCATGGCTCATCTCCTGGCTCTCTCAGATATCTTTGTCTTCACAGAAGCATTTCACAGATGTAAACCTGATAGTGATGCACAACTGGAAGAAAAATACAACCCAACACCTGAAAACAAATGTCCTTGTAGTAGCAATGATCCCACATTTGGACACAAGCAGGACCTTTCCTCTGGTCAAATGTGCTCATATTGACAAACAGGCTCTGCACAGGTGGTTGGTAGGAGCTGGTGATGCACCTTCCCCATTTGCCAGAGTGGACGTCTCTCCGCTGTCACGGGTTTAGACAAATCTATGAAGAAGAAGTTCACCGGAGCATATTTAAAATGGTGTTTGGATGTGAATTCCAGCACAGAAAGGAGAAGTGATTCTAGGATTTGCTTGCTTGGGACTGACATTTAGAAGGAAAGTCTGATCACTAAACTAGATGACAACGCAAATCAGCCTGAGCTCTTCAAATATTCTAAGCACAACACTAGGCCACAGAAATAGTTTTGGTTTGGGTTAGGCTTTTTAGCAATTTCCAGCCGAATTTGAAACAATGGATTTCATACTGATTTTCAGTGTTTATCTTCATCAGAATAACACATACCTGTGAAGAGAAATCTTTCTTACTTGTTGAGTCAGATACTTTCAGGCTAAATATAACTGTGGAACACATGGAGAGTATTAGATGCCCGGTGGAAATGTCTCCAGTGCAGAAAAAAACAACAGGAAAAAACCAAAGTAGATCATGACAAACTTGCTTAGATACTGACCCTGGCTGGGCCACAGCCTGTCCCAGGCTGAGAGAGCCATCAACACTCAGGACAGGGATAAATGCTTGGAAGAATCCCTGCAAAAACCTGTCCATTTACCAAAAATGTTGTGGTCAAGGTGACAAGTGCACAATCAGCTGATGTAGAAACGACTAGGACTCGTACTAGGCTGTCTTTTGGGTCTAACCATCTCTGCTTGTTCAAAGAAAAGAAAAGAAAAAAAAAAAAACCCACAAAAGAAAAAACCCCAAAAGTTAAAAAAAAGAGAAAAAATGGGGAAAAAAAATAAAAGAGAAAATAAAAAGAAAAAAGAGAAAAGGGGGGAGAGAAAAAGAAAATAAAAGAAAAAAAGGAAAAAATAAAAAAGGAAAAAAAAGAAAAAAAGGAAAAATAAAGAAAAAATAAGAAAAAAGAGACACATAGACTAAGTCAATTCCATCCCCTGCCCACAGGGAAGGAGGAAAAAAGATTGTTCCATCCCTTAGGTCCCTGGTTATCCTCACTTGGGGGAGATGCTGGGATGGAGCCTGTTTTTCACTTAAGATGCTGTTTGTCAGGCACGGCGGCGCAGACAAATGGAGCTGCAGAAGGTGCTGCCATCCCCCTGTGGGCACCGTTCCAGAGGGAGCGTGTTCAGCCTAACTAAGCACCCTGCTCCAAATCCAGCCCCAGACTCCAGCCCTAAGCCAGTCTGATGTATTTGCAGCAGAGATTTTGACAAAGTCAGCAGTGAACAGTCCTCCTCCCAAAAGGCAGAGGGGAAAGGTTGTTTTCTAAATGTGCATTTGCTGCCCAGAAAGCCAATCCAAAGCAGGGTGGGCAGCAGGAGAAGGGGGGGGTTCTGTGTAGAGCTGCATCCAGCTTTGGGTTCCCCAGCACAGGAAGGACCTGGAGCTGCTGGAGTCCAGAGGAGGCATCAGGATGATCAGAGGGATGGAGCAGCTCTGCTGTGAGGAAATGCTGAGAGAATTGGGATTGTTCATCCTGGAGAAGAGGAGATTCTGTGATGGCCTAATTGAGGCTTTCCAGTACCTGAAGGGTGCCAACAAGAAAGATGAGAGAGACAATTTGATCAAGCCTGGAGTGACAGGAAAAGGGGGAATGGCTTCAAACTGAAAGAGAGTAGGCTTAGATGGGATGTTAGGAAGAAGCACTTCCCTTTGAGGATGGTGAGGCCCTGGCACAGGTTACCCAGAGAAGCTGTGGCTGCCCCATCCCTGGAAGTGTCCAAGGCCGGGTTGGATGGGGCTTGGAGCAACCTGGGATAGTGAAAGGTGTCCCTGCCCATAGTAGGGGGTTGGAACTCAATGATCTTTAGGGTTTCTTCCAGCCCAGGCTATTCTGTGGCTCTGTTCTCTGATTCCAAAAGCCATGTCCTTGTGCCCATGAAGGATGTCTGCCTCACATCGTGCTACTTCCACGAGACCAGGTTTCTCCAATCCCCATCCAACCTGGCCTTGAACACCTCCAGAGATGGGGCAGGCACAACTTCTCTGGACAAACTTCTCATGAAGATGATGATGATGATGATGATGATTGTTACTACTCTAGAGTTATTTCCCTCTGTTACTCTAGAGTTATTTTAGACTGTTGCTTATTCTCGTTTATATTAAAATGTTTTCTGGAGATCTAGAGCAATTCCTGGACCCCTCAAGGCACTGATCATGATACGCTGTTTCCTAAACTGCAATGTGGGAATAACAGGTTTTCCATTCTTGCTGCCTGTTCCTCAAGGTAAGCAAATAAATGAATAAGTTGGAGGCAGATCTTAAATGGAGCTAAGAAAAATAAAAGAAAATCAGCTGGCTGAAAATGGAAAACAAACAAACAGACAAATAAGCCTGGCACATCCGAGTTTAAGTGAATGTTGTCTTCCACCCACAGCAAATTTCTTCATGTTGTTTTCAAGCTTTATAATATGTTTCCTCAGCACGGCAGAAAAATATCTAAATGCAATATCGTTTCAAATTAAAAGAAATAAAAATAAAAAGGAAATATATATTTTTTTTAGAAAATAAGAATATGAAACATTTTGATTTTGTTTGTCTTTCTGAAGATTAAAAAATAATCAGCCTCTCTGTCAAAAATTCACATGGAGTCTTTATCAGTTTGGAATCTACCTTTTCCACCAAAATTCTTTCAGCTGGAAATATTTAAACTGCCTTACAGCAAGTCACAAAATAGGCAAATCAATGTCTGGGGAGCTGGAAGTGCAAACCTGTGCTTCAGAATAGCAGTCCCCTCCTCCTAGCCATGATTCCAAGTTTTAAAGTCACTGGCATGGAATAAAGCAATCACTTGCTCTGAAATCTTCTAAAATCAGAGAAAAGTAACTTGTAGTGAACTGAAAAATTCACTCATTCATAAATTCAGGCCTATTTAAAAAAAACATTGAACATTTCTGCAATTCTCAGACAGACTGCAACTTTAGGGGTGTGCATGTATCCTTGAATTCCACAGTGTTCTTTAATAATTTATATTAATAATTAAGTATTCAAGAACCTCCTAGCAGACAAATCAGTCTGAAGTAGGAAATTAATCTTGTCAGAACTCTACTGATAAACTTCCTGTGGAATGATATTGATACTCCCTTCTCCCAAACATCTGTTCCGTGAGTGGCACTGGAGGATCGGGAACTTTCAAGTCAATCCAACAACTGGTAACACATGACAGGGAGAGGAAGCTTTGATTTTTCTTACATATAAAGAAGAGCAGATACAAAGTTTTGAACGAGTTGCCAACCCCGTAATTCTTTACTGAACTTTGAGTGTCTGAAAATCTCCTGAAAGCTGCTCAGCAGGAACCCTCGTAGATCCACGGAAAGAATCATGGAATGATTTGCAAAGGACCTTAAGGATCATTGAATTCCAACGCCCTGCCATGAACATGGACAACTTCCATTGTCTCAGTCTGCTCCAAGCCCCATCCAACCTGGCCTTGAACACTTCCAGTCATGGGACACCCACAGCATTTCTGGGCAACCGGTGCCAAGGCCTCACCACTCTCTGAGTAAAGAATATTTTCCTAATATATGATCTAAAACTCCCCTCCTTTAATTTAAAACCATTACCCATTGTCCTTTCACTATCTGCCTGTGTAAAACATCACTCTCCCTCTTTTTTATAAGCCCACATTAAGTACTGGAAGGTCACAAGGTCCCAGGAGTTGTCCCCAGATGCTTCTCCTCTCCAAGTTGAGAAGAGATGAAGAAGTTGACCTCTCCTGAAGTGTGGTTGTTCCACCAGCCCTGGTGGTCTGGCTTGAATCACTGTCCTGGGGTGACTTTATGCTGCTTGTATCCCCAGCTGTCAGTTCTGTTTGTGCTGTATACTGAGTTCTGTGCCTTTAAGGCTGGTTCTGAGAGCAAAGCGGGGAAAGAAGCAACACAGAGTTTGTTTTGGAGAAAAACTGCCAGACTCTTACGCATTCCAGTCCTGGAGGGTGTTGTCTGCAGCATGGACAGACTGTGGGACAGAGATCTGTGTTTTTAGTTTGTTTTAGCTAGCTAGGGCAGAGAAGTTCCCTGGACCATTTTTTTTTTTTTTCCTTTTTCTTGGGACTGTTTAAACCTGCTCTGGACTGAAAAATCCAGAGGAGCACCGGGAGCTCAGCATCTGTGGCCCACCAGAGCCTGGACCTCTGGAGGGACTGATGAGAGACTGAGCTGAGCTACCCACAGCAAGGACTTTCTATATTTACCTTCTCACTTCAGAGCAACCAAAGGTTTTATTGTTTTATATTATTCATTCTTTATTCTTGTGGACACTTTATTTGTTAAGTTAAATAGTTTTTTCCATTTTTCTCCAAGGAACTTCTTTCCCGGACCAGTTGGGGAGAGACACCATTTGGGTTTGCTTCTCAGAGGGATGCTATTGGGGAGGGTTCTCCCAAATTTGCCCTAAACCACGACAATCACCAACAAGAGCTGACCTCTGTGTTGATCTCAAACCAGCTGAGACCCCACTCCTGCCTGTAGCCAGCACCAAGCCAGGTAGGTGACATGGATCCTGTGCCCCCTTACACCATGTCTCTTGTTTCTCCACAGTTCTGCTTTGAGTTAATTTCTTCCTGAATGTGCCAGGATGCCTGAAAACATAGCAACTCTTGCAGTGAGTCCCTTCCTACCTGTGTGTGACTTGATTAAAACAAATGTATATTCCTGCTACAAGTGCAAAATCCCCCCATTTTCTACTGAGTAAAGCACAGGAGAGCAGAGTTCCCATCTCCTCCTAAGGGCTGCCCTGACTGTCCATGGATTTTGCAAAGTGGAATTGGTCAGAGGGACAACTGGGGACGTTGTCCATAGCACAGGAGGGCCAGGAGCACCTGCTCACACCTGAAGGGTTGACCTGTAAGAAAAAAACCAGGCTGAGTATAAAACTGCGGAGAGAGAAGAGCTGCAAGGTGGATCAGTTGAGGGTTTCATCAGTGGGCTCTAGGATCAGGGGTCAGTCTGTGAGAGGACATGGAGGATGTGAGATGATCTGGTATCCTGAAGGGCTTTCATCCTTGGAACACCGGCAGAGCTTGTCAAGGAGGCAAGAAAAGAAGAATAATTCACATAAATATTCTACAAAATAATGCCTGGGATACATCTGACTGACCTTGTGTCCTTGTGATGGATGTTAGCTTCCTTCCTCCTCTTCTGTTTGCTGTGTGGTCTTATGAAATAGACCACAAATGTGGATTCCCACTTTGATTTTCCTGCTGGACCTTTCCAGCTTTGGCTGAGCCTGTGAAAGCAGGTTAGGTGGACATGGCCAAATAAAAGCAGACCAAGACTCAAGGCAACCTCTCAGGATACTCTGTGTCTTGACTGTAGAAACCAGCTTTCCATCACGTATCAAGTCCTCTCTGTTTCAGGTGCTGTATAAATATTTTATTTCAAAATCTGGGCACAAACAACAACAACAAAAAATCTAGTCTTCTGCCAAGATGCAGTAGGGAACCAGCTCAAATTGCGAGAGCAGCATACTACAGCCCTCATCTCCTTAATGATGCATTTCTCACAAAACGCATTAAAATCTTTCATGGTCTCAGGCATCTTCAGGAGTCCAAGAAAAAGAGGACAAAAAAAGAGATGGGGTTAACTGCAGATCACGACAGCAATTATTGCTGCCCCAAATTCTTTCTGCCGAGAGTTCAAATTTCTCCAAACAATAAATAAGCCCCAAAATTTCTCTGGTGGTAGCAAGTGACAGGCTCAGGGAAGAGGATCAACCTCTCCCAAGCACTAATTGAAACTCAACAGGTTTCTGCTGCTATCACAGCAGCTCCCCTATTGATTTTCCAATGGGAATGCTTGTTTCCTGAGCAAGGCTCCTGTATAGATAATAAGGCTGCTTTAAAAAAAAAAAATAGAAAAAAAATACAAAAATAAAAAATAATAATTGCCTCTCCGAGCCCTCATTTTCCTTCCCATTCCAAATCCAATTGCAGATCTCTCTGATAGCTAATAATTTAACGGTCATTTATGTACAGTTTAGGGTCCATTGTTCGCGAATAAGCCGATTAGATTAGCTTGGGTCTTGCAGTCATGTAAAACGAATACATATCAAAGCAATTAAATGTGCAGTTTAATCGCTCCCCAGCTATGAAGAAGACAGTTGCCTGAAGGTCCCAACGTCTTTCCTGCCTCCCATTCCCAGCTCCTGACGTCGACGAAGCGAAAGCCGCTCGCCCCGTGGGTTTGGAAGCGCTTGTTTGCGCAGCAAGGCACGCGAATTATTGACCTCAGTATTTCCCAGGCAGGGAGGCCGAAGCCCTGAGGGAGAAGAGGTTTCTGCAAGATGGTGAAGGTGTCAGCAAGACTGGGAGTATTTTTAGTTTTCCCTCGTTGCCCACATGAGCCTCTGCCCCACAAGGTTTGGTTTTCCCTCGCAGCCCTCTCCCACACAGATGATTTAGTGCTGCTGAGCACTGCTGAGGCCTGGCGCGTTTGTACACTGACAGGCAGAGGAGGGGAGACCACAAAAGAATTGAATTTTTAATCAGGAGTTGCTACTCCGAGAAACGAGGGGGTGGAAGAGACCCTGGAGGGAGATGAGTCCTGCAGGGGGTGCCTATTGTTTCTTGCTGACACAAGGGATCCAGATAAATTCAGGTTCTTCCATCCAGGGCTACTCAAAGCCCAGGGAGACCACCAATCTCCACCTGAGCAAAACCTGGGCCCTCTCTTTGTCCTCTTGTCAGGTCAGAAGACAGCTCTGCTTTACTTTGCGCTGATTTTTCTGAAATAGCCTGGAATTTTATGAATTTCCATTATTTAAGAATATTTCATGTAGCCACGCTTGGTTTAATGCTTCCCCTGTTGCACCCTGGGAATCTATTTCCTTTCCCATTACGTGACCAGATGAACTGATCCAGGTCAACATTATAACATCCCTTTATGATGGAAAAATAGACTGGTTTGGGTTGGATGTGTCCTTAAAGACCATCCAGTTCCAATCCCTTGCCATGGACACCTTCCACTATCCCAGGTTGTTCCAAGCCCTATCCAACGTGGCCTGGAATATTTCCAGGGATTGAGGTAGCCACAGCTCCTCTGGGAAACCTGTGCCAGGGTCTCAAGAGTAAGAAATTACCCTGACTGCTGCTGCTTTATCTCCCAATTGGAAGTGCACCTGACCTGAGGGGTTTTACTCAAATGTTTTTTTTATCTTTTTTTTTTTTAATAGTTTTGGTATTGACAATCCTCAGTTCATTTTTGTCTATCATGCCCCCATGCCTGGAATGATCCCAAAGCTTCCCTGGAGCTAGAAATCTTGGAGAGTTACTTTGGAAAATAGCAATGAAAAGGGTTTCCCAAACCATTGCAAGAGTCGAGCTCCAGGTATCTCTTCATGTTTATCACTAGAAAATCTTTCTTGGCTGTCTACAACTGGTTTAGACATTTCTGCAGCCTAGGGAAGGGAAGATTGAGAAAAAACAGATGGAGAGAGTTTCAGTCTTCATAGAGGGAAACATCCCTGCAGGGTGTGGGAGAAGCCTTGGTTTATGTCATAGCAAAATCAACATATTCAGCAAAGGGCAACTCATAGTGAGAACACCTCACAGGGGATAGGATGAAAGGGAAAACCCTCAAGTTGCACCAGGGGAGGTTTAGATTGTATATTAGGGAAAAATTCTTCACCCAAAAGTTTGTCACTCAGGGACGTGATGGAGTCCCCATCCCTGGAGGGATTTAAAAAACTGGCACTTGGGGACGTGGTTTAGTGGTGCCCATGGCAGTGCTGGGAGACGGGTTGGGCTCGGTGATCCCAGAGGTCTTTCCAGCCCAAATGATTCCATGATTCTCCACCATCACTTGTGTTACGTGGCAGCTCCAACTGGCTGCTCTTCTGCGCAGGTCAAGGAGGAGACATCACCTCCTTTACTGATCAGACCTGATTTTTGGGGAGCATCAGTGGTCAGAGTGTGCACCAAATGTACTGCAGAGATCTGGGGTCTCAAAATTCAAGTGATGGTATCATTTCAGTGTAGGATTCAGCTGACCTGTGGTTCTTTCTGGAGTATCTCATTCCAGTGAGCAGAGGAAGGCTGAAACTTCCAGAGGATGGTTCATTTGACTTTCTTGTAGGTCTTCATGCTCAGGTGATGCAATGATGGGACAACTGGCCTGTACTCTGCCACAGAGCAGAAAGTGGTGCTGAGCAGGAAGATCTCAAATCCCTGGATATTTAGCTGGTGCCATTTAAAGAACAAGGTCAGACAAACCTAACCTTTTGCGAAATAATAAATATATATATATATATATTTTTTTTCTTCTTAATATAGCAATGAAGGACATTGCGACATGTTTCACTGTTAGTCTTCTGTTCAGTCCAACAAAGCTTTTTTTTTTTTTTTACTCCCTGTTTATGTCCATTTGCAGTTGAAAATTCTGCAGCCAAATCGTCTCAGACAAATCTCTGTTCTTCAGCCCTATTTCCTCCCAGTCAAAGCTGGTTTTTACTGATGGCGTCTGCCCAGCTTCACTCACTATGTTAAACCCAGAGGAGCCAAATCAAACCACCTTTCCCAGCAAAATCCAGGCAACAAGCAGCTTTCTGCAAGCCTCGCAGATCAAGTCCAAGCAACTGATTTTGGAACAGCATTGTGTCAAGCACTGTCCTATTTGTACAAGGCTTTAAAGGAGCTGTCAGCTTTCTTCTTTCTCTTTTACACTGTCTTTCCAACACTGTCACTTCAGCTGAGCCTGGCAGCATGGAAATGCCAGGTAGCAGCAGTGGCAATGGTGTCACTGCAAGTGCAAAGCTGGCGGTGCTCTCATCGCCGTACCAGGGAGCTGGCTCTGGCACCCACAGAAAATGTCATCTTGGGCAAAATGTTTAAAGATGTTCAAAAATTATGCCATGAGGACAGTCTGAGAGAGTTGGGGTTGTTCAGCCTGGAGAAAAGAGAAGACTCTGGGCAGATCTTAGAGCCACTTCTTGTGCCAAAAGTGTTTCCAAGGGATGTGGAGAGGGGCTTTGGACAAGGCCATGCAGTGACAGGACACAGGGAAAGGCTTCCCACTGCCAGGGGGCAGGGATAGATAGGATATTGGGAATAAGTTCTTTACTTGGAGGGTGGTGAATCACTGGCACAGGTTGTGCAGAGAAGCTGTGGCTGCCCTGTCTTTGGAAGTGTTCAAGGCCAGGTTGGACAGGGCTTGGAGCAATCTGGGGTAGTGGAAGATGTCCCTGCCCATGGCAGGGGGTTTGGAAGGAAGGGATGTTCAAGGTCTCTTCCAAGCCAGGGCATTCTGTGATTCTGTGATGCCCTGAATCTGTGCCCCCTACCCAGCACTGAGGACCCACACCTGGAATCTGTGTCCCATTCCAGGCTTCCCAGTAAAAGAGAGACAAGAACACTGGAGAGAGGCCATCAAAGGCCATGAGGATGATGAAGGGACTGGAGCATCTCTCCCTTGAGAAAAGGCTGAGATCTGAGATTGTTCAGCCTGGAGAAGAGCAGGCTTGGGAGGATTTTATTAATGTCTATAAATACTTGGAGGGAGAGTGAGAAGAGGCTCTTCTGAGAGGTACCTGAAAAAGGGGGCATAAACTAAAGCAAAAGAATTTCCTTCTAGACAGCAGGAAATGCTTTTTCTGTTTGTGTTAAGGGTGACTGAGAACTGGCATAAGTTGCCCTGAGATTTTGTGAAGTTTACATTTTTGGAGATATTAAAAATATATCTGACATCATCCTGGGCTATTGGCTGTAGGTGACCATGCTCCAGCAGGTGGGTTGGGCCAGATGACCTTCGTAGGTCACTTCCAACCCCAGCCATTCTGTGATTCTGTGATTCTGTGATTCTGTGATTCTGTGTGTCACTTGTTCCCTAAAGTGAATGAGTTCAGCGTCCCCTGTGCTACACATGGCAAGACAGCATAACCCAGCATAACCCAGCATAACCCAGCCGCTTCTCAAAGCGAGAGGGAACTCAGAAATGCAGTGCATTTATTGCTGAGAAGGCTGAATCCTCCCTCCCCGTCCCACCTACTTTTTTCTCTGTCTCTACCCTTTCTTTCCCCCCTCACCCTGTGAATTCTGTGAATTTTTACAGGTGTAGGTCAGGGGCAGGGCCACAGCTCAGTCTCGTTCCCCAGAGCCATCTCGGTGTGCTCTGCATTGGGAGTGTTACCCCTGGGTTTTTCTCACACAGCGAATCCTGTAACAAACCGAAATACAGGTCAGGCTAAAAACACTGTGAAACCTGTCAAGCACTTTATTAACTGTTACTCTCTGGCTTCAGGATGACTTGGGGGATTCAGTAAGTGGGTTAAGGAGTTTTCCCATCAAGGTCAGTGGCAGGAATCTGGTGCAAAGTGGTAATAACCACAAGGAGTTTTCAGGCCAACAGGAAGTCAGTAAGTTTGGGTTTCAGCTCCTGCTGTGGGAATAGGGATATTAAAAAAAAGCACCCCTAATAATAAGAATTGAGGGGTTTGGGATTTTTTTCCTTTCAGTTTTCATCCCAGGCAGGAAAATGATTGCAAACAGCACTGTTTTCTCCAAAGCACTTTATGGAAAATAAAGGAGAGGACAACTCCATCATGATGGCATGGCTTTGGTACCTAGAGCCATGGGCAGCGGTCCCTGGATGCTGTTCTTCATCTCTGCAAAGTCTCCATGATTAAAAATGTTTATGGAGTCCAAAGCATGTGTTCTACCTTAATCTGGTTGAGTTTTAATACTGGAAAACTCTAGCTGCATCCTTTTCCTATTGAGGAATTTATGCGGGGGGGGGGGGTGGGGGGACCAACAAAAAACCCCAGACTGGACATTGAGGATTTAGTGCTGCCAGCATTAAGAGATATTTTTCCAAACAGAGACATGAGGATACATTTTCCAGGGTCCAGTTGGTCTGATTGTCTAAAATGAAGACCATCTAAATCCTAAACCAGGTGGACACTTCCGTTAGGGGGCTGATCACCTTATTTGCACATTTATCATGGGATGGGCTTGATCACACTCTGAGATAAAGATATGGAGGAGTGTTTTACAAGTATTTCCACTATTTGACTTGTCTGGGATCCGCCCGTCCAATTTAGCTGTCCATATTTAGTATTTCCATCCACAGTAATGGAGAATAAGTCAACACATTCAGTGAGAGCAGGGATGTGATTCAGCAAACCTCAGAGAAGCACCTTCTTCATGAAAACCCAAATCTTGTCCTGAACTTCTTCAGTGCCACTGGCACACTCTCCTGTGAGAAGAGAGGCTGGGTTGCATTGTTCAGTAGGCACTCCCCCCCGGAAATGCACAAATACTAGGATAAATCCCATCCCTGAAGACAAATCAGGTGAATTCCATCCTGAACATCTGAGAAACAAGTCAGTCTTCACTGGCTGGCCATGGTGTTACTGATCTGGTAACCAGGTGTACTGAAAGCCTCGTTCTGTTTTAGCTGCAAGAAGGCATTCCTGTTACAAAGGCAATCATTCCCCTGACAATGAGGACTGCATCCCACAGCTGTGGGAAAGATTTTGGGGAAGCTCTAGAATGGTCTGTCTACCACAGTTCTATTGGACTTTTGAAAGCCAAGTTATAAGAATAGAAATTAAATTGAAGCACGCTCCAGACCTGCCTTGATTCCACCCTGGCTTCCAAAGAGGATCCACAGGTCTGACTCGACCTACAAGGTCCTTAAAACTTTAGGTGTCATTCCTACGTGTCCACCATAACAACAGGGAGATGAACATGAGCTGAAGACTCATCTGACTGGAAGAGGAAAGAGGGCTGGTGTCAGAGATTCCCTTCCGTGCACAGCACTTGAGTGTCCTGGATTATCTTGCATCCGTGGACCTGTCAGGCCTGACACCAAGCTCAGCAGCTTGACACGGGCTGGCACACCAGCAATGCACGGGCTTCTCAGCTGAGCTTCTTGTTTTCTTGTTCCTGTGATTTACTCGGGGGTCACATATGGCTTGGCTGGATGCTGGGGTTTATTTCTGTCAGCACATCCGGATATATCAATATTAATTCTTCTTTCATGGCTTTGGCTACTCCTCCTTTAACAGAAAAATATAAACTCCCACCAGTGATGAATTCTTAGTTCGTGCCTATAAATCAAGATTGTGAACTCAAGCCTGGATTATTATTGTTTGTTTACAGATGATCAGTTGGGAAGATGGAGAGCGACCCAGGCACTGTTGTCAGCAATGTGCTGATGAGCTCCAGTGCCTTGCATTGATGCTTCCAACCCTCCTTGTAATCTGTCAGGATGCCTGCGAGGAAAAGCATCTGGCTCCAGCTCAGCCTAGCAAGACTGAGCACATCCTGACTTTAAAAAAAGAACTTGAGAAACTCCCTTTGTCACTGATTTTTTTTTAGGAATTGGCTTTATCACGGTGTCCCAAGGACCTGCTTGCGCCTGCAATTTACTGCAAACATTAGTTAATAGCTGCATCCCTGGAATGAACAGTACCTACAAAGGCACTTCATCAGTCTGGCCACAGGCAGGCTTCCTTCAGTGACAAGAGCAGCTAGGAGGAAAGGGGAAGGAAAAGGAACCGACACAAACATGTTGCTATGGAGAAAATGAATGGAATCCTCATTGAGCATTTTTATGCTTAAAAAGCATAAAAATCTTTAAATGAGGAGAAAAAATGTGGGGAAGTTTGAAAGAGATTCAATATGTGAATTAACATCAGACATATATTCTTTTTAACAGAGGAGATGAAATCCAAGTTTTGTTGTTTTTGTTTTTTTTTTCTTTTTCCTTTTAACTTCCTCTCTCTATTTCTCTTTTTTTTTTTTCTTGCTCTCTTTTTTTGTTTCTTTTTTTTTTTTTTTCTTTTTTAAATTTTTTCCAATAAAATAGCAGTCCAAAAATAGCAAGAGCAGGAAAAGTAAACTGGCAGGTATTAATTAGCTGGACAGGTAGCAAAAGTAAAACCTCCACAGCGATGTACTCTGGAAATTGCAGGGCAGAGTAGGAGGGGGCAATTCATATTTAAATATTTAACTCATATGAGTTTTATTTTCTCAGTTTTCTTATTAAGTTAGAGGAAAGAAAGATGGAGATTGCTTGCATCCTTCTCTGATGAATTTCTTGTCTTTTTTCACTTCTGATTTCTGCACTAAAATCAACAACATTTCCTATAGGAACAGCCAGTGCTCTCACTACAATGCCCCAGTGCCTTACTTCCCCTGCACGATGCTATTCCTGGACCTGAGTGCCTTTAAAAAACAAGGCTTCAGGATATAAGTAGGAACACAGAAAATCAGGTTATTGTTTAACTCCAATTTCTTTTCACTACACTTAAAGAAAACAAACTGGTTTTACTGATTCAAAAACCTGCCATGATTTTTTTTTAAATCCTCACAAAATCCTGACCCTTATTCCCTATGTGCTTCATGTTACAAATTCAATGAATTTCAAAACCACTCTTTTTTACCCGATATGAGAAGCAGAGGCTGTTGAAGAGGCTGAGCATCAATTCCTTGACATTTCTGACAGCAAAGTGTTTTCCTGTAGATCCACGGCACGATGGATACAACCTGTAGTTCCACCAGGTCTACACAGATGGAACATGAGATACTAGGAAAAAATTCTTTACTGTGAGGGTGGGGAGGCCCTGGAAAAGATTTCCCAGAGAAGCTGTGACTTTCCCATCCCTTGAAGTGTCCAACTATAGGCTGGAAGGGCTTGGAGCAACCTGGGATAGTGGGAGGTGTCCCAGCCCATGGCAGGGTTTGGTACCAGATGAGTTTTAAGGTCCCTTCCAACCCAAAATATTCTGTGACTGTGATACTGCTACAGAAAATTCTTCCCAGGACAGCTTTAAAAGATACAGATTTCCTACTTTTCCATATTTCTGGTAGGGACAGCAAGAGAAAGATTTTTTTTTTTTTTTCCTTATACAGTCCTATTGCTGTACTTGGCTTTTCGGGGGAGCAGAAATCAAGTTTCTGGGATCCTATCAGTTCTTGTTTTTTCTCCTGTGGCTGCCAAAAGGGAATTCAGGTGTCAAACTCCTCCAGAGAAGAACCAAAAGCAGGAGTTGATTAATGGACTGTATAGACATAACCCAAACATGTTCATATAGTCCGCAGCCCAAAGTCCCACAAGGGCTTTGTAGTGTCTGATCCAACATCATATCATCCACTGCCAGCCCTGAGCTGGAAATTATCCAGGGTTGTGGCTGATTAAAGACTGGGATTGAACAAGAAACAACTATATATATATATATGTATGTATGTATGTATGTATGTACATGTATATGTGTGTGTGTGTGTGTATATATATATAGGACAACACCACAGAGGGCTGATTGCCTTGAAATGATAACCAGATAATTTTTTTAATTTCTCAGGAGACACAAGTGTGGAGGTCACCTTCTTTCCTTCTCCGGCATGTCAAAAAAATTTCCTGAACCCTCTGTGGAATTACCCGCCAAGGTTAATTAGTGTCATAAGTCTACATTTCCCAAATATCTCCTCCTGGAAACAATAAAATACGGTAGAAGCAAAGAGTCAGATGAAATGAAAACATCCTAAGACTCATTGCACCTGTCTGTCTCATCCTTATTATCTGTAAAATAACCTGAGAGTATTACAGAGGAAAGGAGTATAATTTGACATTATTAATATCATCAGTCAATCTTCACCTGTGCTGAGGTGCTCGAATGCTTGCATTCCCAAAGAAAGGAATGCTTTGTTGTGTTAGGAGCACAATGGCACGAGTGACTGAGCACAAATTTTAAAAAAACTGATACAGGAATTTCCCACTCTGCTGCTCACTCCTTAACACGTTCCAGAGGAGAGGACAGAGCATGGAGTGTTCATCAGGCAGTGCAAGACTTTAAAAAAAAAAAACTTAGCAAAATTTGAGAAAATCAGAGAAAATCACCAGCATGATCCAATAGCTGCTGGAGAAAGAGCCAAAGCCCTGGTAGCAGCAGTGGGGGAGAGGATGAATTAACCTGGTTCTTTTTCCTATAACATTTCAGACTGACAACATCAACTTCTGTTTTTGCCTCTCATGACACTTTGCCTTTACCTCCTCCCCACATGAAGGTCTAATCC